>NC_067481.1:26698585-26893585 GCF_947179515.1 Apodemus sylvaticus
CCTTCACTAAGTGGGAAATATTAACTAAGAAAGGAAGGGCAAGATGGAGAAGGACCTGCAGGTTAGGTTTCAGAATGAATAGATGAAGGTAGAAGAAAAGTGTATTACTCTTGAGACAGAAATCTCTGGAAGCTGACCTGGGGATGGGGACACAGACCTTTAGTTCCAGCACTAAGCAGACTGAGGCAGGTGGATCTCTGTGAGTTCCAGGCCAGTCTGCTCTATGTAGTGAGTTTACAGGACAGCACAGATTACATAAAGAGACCCTGACTCAAAAAAACAAAAGAAAGAAAGAAAGAAGAAAGAAAGAAAGAAAGAAAGAAAGAAAGAAAGAAAGAAAGAAAGAAAGAAAGAAAGAAAGAAAGAAAGGAAGGAAGGAAGGAAGGAAGGAAGGAAGGAAGAAAAGGAAGGAAGGAAGAAAGAAAAGGAAGGAAGGAAGGAAAAAGAAAGGAAGAAAGAAAGAAAGAAAAAGAGAGAGAGAGAAAGAAAGAAAGAAAGAAAGAAAGAAAGAAAGAAAGAAAGAAAGAAAGAAAGAAAGAAAGAAAGAAAGAAAGAAAGAAAGAAAGAAAAGGAAACTTTGGGGTACGGGTAGAAAGGTGGCTCAATGGTTCTTAACCATCTGTCAAAAGGGCACAGATTCGACTCTCTGCACCCACATAGCAGCTCATAACTATCTGTAACTTCAGTCCTAGGGAGTCCAGTCCTCTGCTCTGGCCCTGTGAGCATTAAGCATGCATGTGGTCCACACATACACATACAGGTAAAAATGCTCACATATCTAAAATGATAAATCTAAAATGAGTTTTTAAAAAAAATGTAAAGAAAGCTCTGGGGCCCCATGGGGAAAATGTCTTTAATATTGGAGGAATGGCTTGAGGGGGGGAGGTACAAATTACTTCATCAACTCCAGAGGGCTTCGAAGAAGGCACACCCACACAAAGAACTATTCATAGTCTCTCTCTCTCTCTCTCTCTCTCTCTCTCTCTCTCTCTCTCTCTCCCCTCGCTCTCTCCCATCCCCCCTCTTCTTCCCCCTCTCTCCTAGATGATCATCATCAAGATACTTTTTGCCAAAGGCAAAAGCCAGATGTTGTGACACCCCTCTCATGACACTAGCAGTCAAGAGGTAGATACAAGTTAAAAGGTCTCAACTTGACAGCAAGTTTGAGACAAGTTCAAAAGCACAAGATCTTGTTGGGGCATGAAAAGAGATATCCCAAAGGCAATGACGATCTGGGGTCAGTATCTTTTTTCTTCTAGGGGAGAAATTTTTCTCCATGCCTGCCAAAGAACATTAAAACAAAACAAAATGTGCTAGCTAGCTCTGAGTGCCTCCAAAAAGAAACTGGAAAGAGCATTCGCTAGCAGCTTAACAGCACACCTGAAAGCTCTAGAACAAAAAGATGCAAATACACACAAAATAGATGGCAGGAAATAACCAAACTCAGAGCTGAAATCAACCAGGTAGAAACAAACAGAACTATACAAAGAATCAACAAAATCAGGATCTGGTTCTTTGAGAAAATCTTTTTCTTTTTTCTTTCTTCCTTCCTTTCCCTTCCTTCCTTCTTTCCTTTTTTCTTTCTTTATTTTCTTTTGTTTATTCTTCTTTCTTTTGTTCTTTGTTTTTTATCAAATATAGTCTAACAGGAATCAAACTGAAAAAGGAAACTTCAGTTGAGAAAATGTCTCCATCAGATCGTCTAGTAGACAAAAGATCATTGAGTATTTTCTTGACTGATGATTTACTATTGCAAGTGCCATCGCTGAACAGCTGGAATAAGAACTCAGTCTGCCCAAGGTAGTAATTCTATTCCTTCATGATCTCTTCTCCAGAGCCTGCCTCCAAGTTCATGTTTGGTTTCCTGTCCTGACTACCATTCATAATGTACTGTCAGATATAAGATGAAATAAACTCTTTCCTCTCCAAAAGAAAACAGAAACAATAGCAACAACAACAACAAAACCTTTTCCCTGTTATTGGAAGCAGATTTTGAAGTAATTCACCACTCTTCTGTTTACATTTTCTTAAAAAAACAGACTCCTGAGCTGGGCGGTGGTGGCGCACGCCTTTAATCCCAGCACTCTGGGATGCAGAGTTAGGCGGATTTCTGAGTTCGAGGCCAGCCTGGTCTACAGAGTGAGTTCCAGGACAACCAGGGCTACACAGAGAAACCCTGTCTCAGAAAAAAAAAAAAAAAAACTCAGGGGGAAAGAAAGAAAGAAAGAAAGAAGAAAAACAGACTCCTCTATAATACTTGAAAATGGGGAGGGTATGTGGGGTGTGTATGTGCCTCTAGAAGTGTGTGTGTGTGTGTGTGTGTGTGTTTAGGGAACTATCCTTTCTTAACAGGCACACCTATTATAGAAAAACCTGCTATTCAGTCCCTTGGGAACCTGTGAGCTTTTCTGACCCATGGCTCCACTCCCAGGGATCAGATCAGGGTCAGATCTCAGAAAGGATTCCATGTTCCAACAAACCACTCAACACTCTGGGATGGAATGGGAAGAGGGAAGAGACTCCAGAGGAACTGAATCTAGATCCTTGGTGGGTGTAGAAAAATCACCCAAGTCTAGAATCCTGCTTCAGTTGACAGAAAAGTTCCTTGGGACTTCCCTGTGACCTGTGACAAGAATCTGAATTATTTCTCAGTGACCAGGTAAACATTTACTCTTGTCACCAAAAATAATACTGAAAATTGAATCTAAAGACCCTGGGAAGGGAATTAAAGACAGAGAACCAGATACTCTCTCATTTCCTAAGAGAGGAATTTGGTATACCCAATACAAAGGACACACTCAGCCAGAGGCTTGTCCTCCTTAATGAGAATTCAAATGAAGGACCCTGCTTTGGTCCAGAGACCTGCATTTAAGAAGGTTTGAGAAAGAGAAGAATTAATAAGAGGTACAGAGAGATTTGTTCTGATTTTTTTTTCTGGTCTCCCACAACCAAGATAAATATTAAAAAAAAAAAAAAAAAAAAAAAAAAAAAACCTAAAAAGTATTTCTTGAATAAAATCAAGCTTTTATAAAGGAGAGATTTCATAAAGAACTCAAAGATTGAGTTTAGAAGATTTATTTAAGGCATATTCAACTCCCCACCCCTCTGCTTTGGAGGCAGGGTCTCACTGTGTAACTCTGGCTGTCCTAGATGTTACTATGTAGACCAGGCTGGTCTAGAACTTGTGATCTTCCTTCCTCCACCTCCTGAGTGGCTGGGATTCCAAGCTGGTGCTACTCCTTGTGTTCATGGTGCTGGGGATTAAATCCAAAGCCTCCTCAAGCATGCCAGACAAGCTTTCCGCTAACTGAGTTGTACCCCCAGTTCCACACTAGAAATCCTTAAACTTTTTCACAGGTTTACTTTAATTGTATGTGTGTGTATAGGCAGGTGCTTTACCTCTATGTATTTCTGTCACAGGGCTGCCAGGTGCCTGCAGTCAGATGATAATGCTGGATTAGAGGGTTGTGAGCTGCCACGTGGGTGCTGAAAAGTGAGCCTAAGTCCTCTCTCTGCAAGAGCAATAGTGCTCTTTTAACAACTGAGCAGTCTCTCCAGCCCCGGAATCCTTTGATATAGGTTAGGATGTTGAAAACCTCAAAGTTAAAGTTAGTATTAGACACTATTAAATGTGTGAACTTTCCTTTCCTTTTTATGTAGGTTCCTTTGTTCTTTATGATTAAACTCAAGAGATAAAGTCAAGCTGTTTTGTTTTTGTTTTTTGTTTTGGGGGTTTTGTTTGTTTGTTTGTTTTTGCTTTTGGATTTTCCTGCTCAAGCAGGAGGAGTCCCTTAAGTAGTACTGAGCAATTGGTCCCAAACCTCCAATCAAAATCAAGGGAATGGCAAGCGCTTTCATGTTCTGGGGAGAATATGCAGACAAATGGTTCCTTTCTCTTAATTTTTGCTTCCCCCCCCCCACCCAGTATTGAATCACACAGAGATGATCTTTTTAAATTTTATCTATTATTTCTATGTGCATCTGTATTTTGTCTGTGTGTGAGCCCCTGTGTAGGTGTCAGATCCCCTGCAACAGTTTTGAGTGGCATTGTGGGTCCTAGGAATTGAACCCTGGTCCTCTACAAGTGTTCTAAACCAGTGCTCTAAACCACTGAACCATCTCTCCAATCCCCAAGGAAGGTATTTTAATTCTGTTCCTTCTCACTTCCCCTTTGAGAATATTACAAACATAGATTAGGTTAAAGGATTAAAAAAAACAAAAAAACAAAAAAACAAAAACAAACAAACAAACAAAAAAAAAAAAAAAAAAAAAAAAAGGCTCACTACCATGCCTAGAACTACTGTTTCCACTTGTCTGAAGTTTCATTTTAGATCACGTAGTCAAAATACTCTCCAAAGGGTGGGAGAGAACCGTCAACAAGCTTGGTACTGGTCTTCTAATCTGCTTTCTTTGATGTTGTGGAAGGCATATCTGCAGAGCTGTGTGCAAGGTCTGCTTGTTATCAGTTAGGTAACCACTGACTGGTAAAGAAGGTTGACCTGCCAGAGGCAATGTGTCAAGGTGTGGATTTCAATGGGTTTTTGATTAGTTTTGAAGTGTTCCCTCAGTAGGTGGGATCCTACGGACACAAATCCCTTTCAAAGTCACTGCAGGCTTTTCTCCACTTCCAAAGGATCCGATTTAAATGTTCTGAATAGAGACCCTGTGTTAGATCCTGGTATTTACTCCCCCACCCGCACCCCTACTTCCACCCCCACCCACCAAGCCCCTCCCACTGCCTTCCAGTTTCCTTTGACTCTTTCTAGTCACCCTCAGAAACCTGGAGAGGATCTCTGCTGCCTGCCACGTGCCAGTGTGGGGATCCGAAATATTGGTTGTGCCAGGTGGTAGTGGCGCACGCCTTTAAGCCCAGCACTTGGGAGGCAGAGGCAGGGGGATTTCTGAGTTCAAGGCCAGCCTGGTCTACAGAGTGAGTTCCAAGACAGCCAGGGCTATACAGAGAAACCCTGTCTTGAAAAAACAAACAAACAAACAAAACAAGACAAAGACAAAGAAATATTGGTGGTGACAAAGACTGAGTGTAAATAAGAGTAACCAAGGAAAGACAGAGGGGAGAAGGAGCCAGCAAGGGCTATGAACTAGATCCTCGCCCTCTGTCAGCCTGTGTTCCCCGGGAACATAGACCTGGAACTCTTTCCCTCCCCAGAGCACATTGCCTCTTCAAATTCCTTATCTCAAAAACCAAGCTGGTAGAAGCTGGTAGATGGCTGGTTTCAAAATGAGAATTTTTTTTCATTTATTTATTTTATGTATGTGAGCACACTGTCACTTTCTTCAGACACCCTGGAAGAAGAGGGTATCAGATGGTTGTGAGCCACCATGTGGTTGCTGGAATTTGAACTCAGGACCTCTGGAAGAACAGTCAGTGCTCTTAACCACTGAGCCATCTCTCCAGCCCCCAAAATGAGAATCTTTAACAAAATTATTCAACCTGTCCCTGATTTCTCAAACCTTGCTCCGTACTCCTTGGGGAACCCTTGACCTGGAGCAGGAGTGAGTAAGTAGCCTTTTTCTTTGATAGTTTTCCTTTTTTTTTTTTTCCTGACTTCAGCTTTAAACCCCATTTCTGTGGCATCAGGATCCTGTGTGTAAATCCACAGCAGGAGGAAGCAAGAGGAATCCAGCAGTTCCCAGAAGTTCCCAGCCATGGAAACAGGCCTGGGCCTCTCTACCAGACCTACAGCTTCTAGGAAATGTCTCTTTTCTGTTACCCAACAAAAGATTCTCTTGAATGGCACTGGAACGGGAAAGGAAAATATGGATTTTTTTTTTTTTTAAGAAAAGAATGAAAGCTCTAGTGTCAGGGATGTTGGGATGTGAAAAAGAAGTGGAGGGTGTGCCTGGGACAGGTAGTGTTTCTTAGGTCTCCCTACTGGGAGGCCTTTCTATCCGGGTTTGTTTGTTTTTCCGAGACAGGGTTTCTCTGTTCCCCTGGCTGTCCTGGAACTCGCTGGCCTCGAACTCAGAAATCCGCCTGCCTCTGCCTCCCAGAGTGCTGGGATTACAGGCGTGCGCTACCACTGCCTGGCTTTTCTATCCGTTTTTTATCAGTGAAATATCCAGTGGATCCTCAGAACCTTTCCATCTCTAAAGTCTCTTCTTACGTTGATACTCGCTAAAGCCAAGGAAATCCTAAACAGACAGTAAGACAGGAATGAATGAAAGAGCTCTCAAGTGCACAGCCATGTCTAGCCCTGCTCTCATCAGCTTCCCATTGAGAAGCTGATGCTGGCAGTGCTGTTGGGCCAGTCAAACATCCAAAGCCAACATTGTTTCAAGAACTATTTGGGGATGTTTATCTAACAGAGGGGAAGATTTTGCTTTGGTGTTTGTTTATTCCACAGATGTTTACTATCCCACAGACATTTACTGAGCATTCGTTACAGGTATTGCTCTGAGGACCAGAACTGGAACAATGAGTAAAACAGACAAAAGTCCCCACTCATCTGCCACATCACCCGCAATCCCAGCACCCAGGGGGCTGAGGCAGGAGGTTCTGAGCTAGCCTGAACGACAGAGCAAGACCTCAAAGAAACCAAGGGCTGGAAATGTGGCCCAGTTGGTAGAGTTTGCCTGGCATGTATGTGTGTCAGAGTCTGTGTGCAATCCCTTATACCAAATCCACACACGGAAGTATTTGCCTTTTTAGAATCTTATATTCTAGAATATTAAGAGATGCCAGGCGGTGGTGGCGCACGCCTGTAATCCCAGCACTCTGGGAGGCAGAGGCAGGCAGATTTCTGAGTTCGAGGCCAGCCTGGTCTACAGAGTGAATTCCAGGACAGCCAGGGCTATACAGAGAAACCCTGTCTCGAAAAAACCAAATCCAATAAATAAATAAATAAATAAATAAATAATAGAATATTAAGAGATAAGAAATAAGTTTTCCTGTGTGCTATGAGACACAGGTCATTTCTTTCTTTGTGTTAGCATTTTGTGTGTGTGTGTGTGTGTGTGTGTGTGTGTGTGTGTGTGTGTGTTTGAAAGAGTCTGGGCTGTCACAGTTTACTAAGTTTCTCTACAGGATGGTATGGTTTATAATCGTAATAACCAAAGACACAGTCCTTTGCAGTCCCAGATTATCTCCTTAACACAGCCAGGCAGCTCCATCTTAACCCAGGTCCCTGTGCTCATTCCTCCCAAAGACTGTCATTTTCTTAGTACATCCTATTCTGCAGGAAACTCATGCTGCTGGTGCAGTGAGAGAGACCAGGGCATGACCCCAAGACCACAGCCCTTCCTGCCCCCTACCTGCCCCTCCTGCCCTTCTGGCTTCAGCAGTCCCCTGGATAGACAGTTCTCCAGGGCTGGGGAGTCGGGGGCTGCAAGCCATTTCAGAGCTGAACTCTCTATGAACCAGGAAGGAGAGGGGGTGGGGGCCACCGAGGAAAGCCGGCAAGGGGTGGCTGGAGAGGCCCGTCTTCTGAGCAGCTCCCCTGGCAGAGTAAATACTGAGCTGCCTCGTCTCCAAGGTGGGGGTTGAAATAGAGCTGTCAAGCCAGAGTAAACTGAAGGGAGCTTCTGGCCTCTCAGGAGCAGAGGGCGTTTGAAAGCATGCTCCGCAGGCTGACTCCCTCCTCAACACCCCTCCAGGCAGAAAAGGCTGTGGGGCAGGGTGTTGGACAATCCGTACCCAGGCAAGCCATCTCAAGTGCTGAAGGGAGGAAATACAGAAAATGATTTTAATTAGCTCCAACTAAGCTAATAGAATAGATCCAACAGAATCAACAGAATGCCTTCCTATCCAAATTACCCCTCTCCTTACACCTCCACCCCCAAGGTTTCCATTCTTTCTTACATCCATCTCTTCTATCCTCAGAGAAAAATAATTGGTTAAGGAGCAAAGGAGTAATTCACTTATATTAAATACTGGAAAAGTAGACCGAGAGAAATTTGGTGACTTTTCCAAGGTTGCAGACGAGGTCCTCTGTAATGTAAACATAGGTCTCTTGACCTCTTCTGAAATTCCTTCTTCTCAGATCTGATCCATTTCTTTCTCAACCAGGACAAGGATAGCAAAGGAAGGCCTGGGGGGCGGGGGTCAGCCTTTAAGCCAGAGTTTGTAGCTGTTTGACCCTTTCTGGTTTCCTAAGAACTAAAGATTCTCCATCTCCTGTTATATTCCAGACATATAGATTAGGTAATCAGTCCCTTGGAGCCAGAATAAAGTCACCAGGGGGAAAGTTGATCCAACTACAAGGAGCCCCAGACTCCCTGTATATAGTGAACTATAGTGAGAATGTACTCCCAGGGTTAAGCAATGAAGCTGTCCTGTCAAGAGCATCTCCCATCCCGATGTTACATTTACTATAGAGCAGTATTTTGTACTGTATCCTTTCATAATTATTTTATACCCTGGCAGCAAGTCCTGTGGCTTGAGTGCCAAATGGGTCTGGTACAGTGTAAGGGATGCAAGCTAGGGGATGCCTGCTTCTGCTATGCCACAACTATAAATAACTCCGTGTAGGAGAGTAATAGAAAATGTATTTCTAGCTGGGCAGTGGTGGTGCACACCTTTAATCCCAGCATTTGGGAGGCAGAGGCAGGTGGATTTCTGAGTTTGAGGCCAGCCTGGTTTACAGAGTGAGTGAGCTCCAGGACGGCCAGGGCTACACAAAGAAACCCTGTCTTGGAGAAAGAAAGAAAGAAAGAAAGAAAGAAAGAAAGAAAGAAAGAAAGAAAGAAAGAAAGAAAGAAAGAAAGAAAGAATAAAAGGAAGGAAGGAAGGAAGGAAGGAAGGAAGGAAGGAAAGAAAGAGAATATATTTCTGTAACCACATAAAATAAGAAAACTTTCTGCACACTTAACTATGTGCCAGACAACATCCTGAGTACCCCCCTCTCTCTCTCTCTCTCTCTCTCTCTCTCTCTCTCTCTCTCTCTCACACACACACACACACACACACACACACACACACACACATCCTTCCACACCTTCAACATTATATCTGAAGGTCTAGAAGCCCAGGGGAACCAAATGGCATGAGCTCACCCAGCCCGTAGAATGGAGACCACACTGAAAACTAGGTTGTAATTCAGGATATTTGCCCCTCTCCACCACTCTAATCAAGAATTTAAAGAATCTGTCTTCAAAACTAAACACTGGATTGTTGAAGACTTTCTGTCCATCTTCTCCTAATGCAGGCGGGGTGGGGAGGTGGGTGGGTGGAGCAGAGGTACCTCTTTGATAGGTAGTCAGGATGAAACAAGGACAAGGAAGAGAAGAAGGAGGAGAAATCTCAGCCACTAATAAGGGAACCTCTTCTACCCATGGTTAGCCCTGGGATCAAATAAGACTCAGTGTGGGTGGTGACATACTCAGGATACTCCATGCAGTACCAGGTCTGCGGAAAGAGAAGCAAACATATCTCTTTATATAATAATAGCTGTCCTAACACATTTATTTATGAAACATTTACATGTATTAACTAATTTAATCGCAACATCAGTCCTATGAGGCTAGAGCTGACCTTTTCCCTACATTATAGACAATGAGACTGGATATAAGAAATAGGCCCAATTGCCCAGGATCACATGTTAGCAAGAAGCAGGGTTTAGACTTCCCAATCAGTAACCTGGATATTTTCTCAATGCTTCAGTCCTCCTTTCTAGACCATTCTGACCTTCATCATCTTTTAACTTCTCTATCTGCTGCCTCTGCTCTGTCCTGACTCTGACCACACACACAGAGGTATGGTCCACAGCAAAGAAATCCTGGGGTTGCAAGTTAAAAAGAGGTTGAGGGTTTTCAAAAATCTTTCTCCCTTACCCAAGAGATCAAAGGGCCTCACATGGAGAGAGCAAATGTTGAGGAAGGGGAAAATAAAAAGAGGGAAAGTTCACACTAGGACTGAGAACAGATGGGGCAGAGTAGGGTGGAACCCCCCCTTCCCTGCCCACAAACCTGGTAGCCTTAGATCAGAGGGTTAGGCTCCTTAGAAGCAGTAAAGAATTTCCAAGTAGCCCTAAGAATTCTCCCTCCCATGAATACCCAAGATTATATGGAGAGGGATTCATTTGGAAAACTGGGAATTTATTTATTTTTATTCTGGTTAGTGAAGTTGAGGGAGTAGATGGCTTTCAATTTGTACATACAGGTTGTGGGGTGGGTGGGAGGTGCCTGAGAGGTGTGGGGGAGTCTGTGACTGAAGCACTTGGGTATCTATCTATGTTGGAGAGTTTGACAATATAGACTGCTGATTTGAGTCAAATGGAACAAGATGGGTTTTGTTGTTGTTGTTGTTGTTTTGCTAGCTTGTTTTCCAGACTCTCTTTTGACATTTGTGAGAGAGGACTACAGCATGATGTTTTGTTTTCCCCAAGTAACCGCCTTCCTCTAAACCCAATCCCGGGACCTAGGGTTGGAAGTGGGATTCAAGTAGGAGAATGCAGTGGAGTCTGGATCATTGTATCTAAGGAGATGGAAGGCTCTTAACCCCACTGGGGATTATTTTGAATCTGTCTCTTGTTAGTGAAGAATTGATCACACACACACACACACACACACACACACACATACCTCTTCCCTGGAGAAATCTGATGGTTCCTTCTGCTATGACCAAAAATCAAAGGCTCCAGTTTCTGCTTTCACCCAGGCCCTTCTATTACCCTTCCCCCCAGGGCCTGTCATCCAAGTCTGAGACTCAGCTCCACCAACCTCTGCAGCCTTGCCCTAACCACTGTCCCTTCCTGTTCTGCTCACTTGTCCATAGGGGCTGACAGTTGGAGGCTCCATAAATACCCCAAGCCAGAGGCTCTAACTAGTTGGTATTAAATGGCTTCAACCAGGGGAAATTTGTTTCAAAGATACTTGCTCAGTCCTCTCCTGTCAAGGTGACCCCTTTGGGGAAGCCAACCTTGATGGCAATTTCAATTAAATGGAGAAAAGCAGTTAATAGATTTCTTTTCCCTTTTAAGACAGGGCAAGAAAGCAACCTCTGGGAAAGCTGGCCTTCCTCTTGAATGCTTCTCTTCCTCTCCAGCTGAGCTGTGCAATTATTGATAACATTGCCTCTCGCCTAATGGCACCAATCTCACAAGGAAACAAATGCTTAGCAATGCTCACAAGAGTCCCAGTCCTTTTCGCCGCCTGGCTTCCTTTCAAAGGTCACAAACAAAGTTGGAGGAGGGAGGGGGCTAGGGAGAGATAAGGCCTGTCTTCTTCATCGTTGCACCCCAGGGGTGTGATCCTGGCCCTAGGGCTTAGGCGATCTCTGAGTTACCAGAATCAATAGACCAGGCCTGCAGCTTGGAGCCCCCACATCGCTCCGATGCTACTCTGGAGCCTGGAGCGCAGGCAGTTTGTCACCTCTGAGGTGCTTCCAGAGGCTGGGCCCCCTGCCTCTTCGGACTAAAGGTTTGCTAGTGGTACTGGCGGGGGAGACAATAGTTGCCCCCTGGGCGTGCGCCACAGGCTTGTTTGGAAAGCCCAGAGGCGCTTAGAGGTGAAAAGGTCACCTCAGGATCCTGGTGTACCTCAGTTGCCTCTGTCCACCCCCAGGGTCCACTGTCCACCAAATCACCAGCACCTCCCCCATCCACCTCCGGGCACCTCCTTACCCACATCCCCTACACATCCCTTCAAAGGCCACCATCTCCTCCTTCTGCTCACAGTATCTTCAGCACCAGCCAAATCACCTGCTGGTGGATTGCAGTTTACTCAAGCTGATATTCCTGTATGGAAGGATTGGACTTGGGGCTTAATATCTGTGCTGGTGAGGAATTTGCCAATGACCATTCTTCTGACTGTCTGAGCAGGAATGGGGGTACCTTCCATACACCCCACAGTCCCAAGCCTGATACCTTTACTGTTTCCAGGGTTAACTGGGGGGAGATAAAGGAAAAGGAAACAGAGTCCCCTTGCCATTCCCCCATAATCCCTTTCACAGACATCAAACAGATGTCTGTTTTCCTCTCTTCCCAAGCCTTTCTCAAGATCGGCTCAGAACTATCTCATTCCCCCATCTTCCATCATGTGTTTCTGGGTTCTCCGAAAAGACCAGTAGACTACTAGGTATCTGGGGATCCTCTTCTACCTTAGCTGGGACCCGAACAACGCTCATTATCTCAGCCTTTCCAACCCAGTCAATGGCATGGTAGAGTTCATAGCTCCTCCTCCAACCCAAGATGGAGAAGCAAAAACAGAAAGAAAGGGGGGGAAACAGACTTTATTGTAATGAGGTAGTTGCAGATACAAAGAGAACCTGGCTTGCTTGCAGTTTGGTTTTCTAGAAACTCAATCGGTCCCTCTGCTGTTTCCAAGGTTCACAGAAATGTCCAAAGCTGCTGGGAACTCTGTCGCCATTCCTGGACCTCCCCAGACTGCCCCAGGGGTAGGGTAGTTTTATGGAAAGGAGAATGTGGGGGGGGGCAGTTTTTCCGGAGGTAATAAATAGGGAGCGGGGAGGGGCTACTCTCCCCTTCTTGGTTGAGGCTTGCTTGAAGCAGTCCTTGCGATGATGCTTCGGAAATCTCTGTAGTGCCAAGTTCCTAAACACTTTGGTGATTTAGTGATGCCAGTGGGAAGGGGCGGGTCTTGTAAGTCAGCCTCGGAGAGCTGCATTAGTGCAATACAAATGTGCCAGCAAAGGACTTGTGGGATTACTTGGGACTAGGCTTCTGGATTTTGTTTTTGGTTTTTGTTTTGTTTTTTGTTTGTTTTTTGGTATGTCACAAGGCAGTCGGTGCTATTGTAAGGTCTGCGGTGAGTTGGCTGGATTAAGGATTAAAATGAAGGGTTGGTGGTGACTTGCCCACCCTCTAACCCATCCTCCACCGGAAAATCCTGAGGACTGTCGGCCTAGAAATGCCAGGCCTAGAAAGAAGAGTTGGGTAAGAATTCGAAAGAACTCTCCAAGCTCAAAGGCACTGAACTGAGTTGCAAGGGAAGGAGAAGCCAGAAGGATGGGCTGACTCTAGATCAAAGCCAAAAGGCCTTCCTTAGGCCTCTGAAGAGTTGAGTGCTCCCGGGTCCCAAGACCTGTAGGATCCCAGCCATCAATCATCCCTCCACCCTAGATCCAACCGAGGGGGGGGGGAAGCAAAACAAAACAAGATATTTCCCCACTCCTGCCCAGTTTCCTAGGCAGCTCTAAACTGGTTCCTCGGCCTTGAGGAAGGTCACCTCCACCTTTGGAAGCCTGGTTACTTAGGAAGTTCAATTCAAGAGGTGATGGAACTGGGCGAGGCTTCTGGGGAGGTGCATGCAGACTGGTCGGAGGCGTCTCCGGCCGCTTCCTTGGGGTAACCTGGAGGGCCTGCGGGCGCCCTGCCCCCCTCTCGCTCGCGTTTCTTCTGTTTCATGCGCCGGTTCTGGAACCAGATTTTCACCTGCGTTTCATTGAGCTCCAGGGTGGCGGCGATCTCCACCCTCCGGGCACGGCTCAGGTATTTGTTGAAATGAAATTCCTTCTCCAGCTCCGTCAGCTGGCGCGTGGTGAAGTTTGTGCGGAGACCTCCGGGAGCGCCCAGTCCCAGTTCGGACACCTTCGCTAGGGGCGGGGCAGGGAGAAAAGCCACGTCAGTTCTCTCACCTCTTTCTCCCTCCCTTCCACTCCTCCCAGTCCAGTCTGGGCCCTCATCCATCATCTACCCAATGCAGACCCTATGTGGCATCACACACACCTTCCATTCGTAATTACGAAATCTAGAACCAACCTCCCGCCCATACTCACCTTCAGACAAGGAACATGAAATACTGGTTTCAAACTGGACACATAGACAAGACCTCCTTAGGGAGGAGGTAGCCCCGAACTTATCCCGTGGGAAAATCCCTGCTGACCTGAGCCCGGAAAGTGCTTACCTGGCTGGAAAAGGCCCTGGCTCAGGCCTCTCTGTGTATGCCTGCGCCAAGGAGAGGAAGTGGCTCCTCAGAACCCTACCTGTCTTAGGTGGATTTCTCTTGACCTTCATCCAGTCGAAGGTCCGGGGAGTGAGAGTGTTGGGTTCTGACGAGCAAGATGATTCCTTGTCCTCAGAGAGGAGATCGTAGGCTGTTGCAAAGTTTGCCGTCTGATCAGTTCCGTAAGGGGGCTGCGGCGGAGGATATGGCCCTGAGCTGACTCCGCCCGCTCCATAGCTGTCGGGCAAACCCCCTAGCTGGGCTCCGTAGCTCGACGGATGAAAATAGCTTCCATCTCCTTCCGACTGACCCACTGAATAATACTGAGAAGGCCCATAGCTGGGGTTGCAGGCAGCTGGGGCGTACCCCGAGGGAGCGGAGCTGGAAAAGGACACCCCCAGGGATGACGACGGCTGCTGGACAGGATACCCCGAGTTTTGTTGGAGCGCTGAGCTGGGTAGCCCTCCACCATAGCGGCTCTCCCCTGCGTAGCTGTCAACGGCCGGAGCTGAGCTGGGGGGAAAGGAGGTTGGGGCGCTGTAGGCGCTGGGTCCCCGGTTACAAAGTGGGTACTCTAAAAAGGAACTCATCCTATTATAGTCCATGTAGAGGCCGAAGGAGGGTCGGGCCGTTTGGGGAGACACCCTCTTGCCCTACAACCTTTCGGCAGTATGTCACGGCGCTGGCTAAGCTTGAGTCCATGGCCTGGACCAGCTTGCCCCGGCCAGCGATCCCCTAGGAAGGGGATAGGGAGTGGGGGTGGGGGGGCCACATGTGATCTCTCCCAGGCCAATGGGCTAAGCGGGCCAGAGTTTGGCAGCCCCAGCGCCCATCCATCACCCCCCAAGCATTAGCATGACAAAGACACTTCAATCACTCTGAGCCCATCCATCTGAGAGCGACGTGGAAGCGTCAAAAACATCTTTCTTCAAAGACTTTTTGGAAAGAAGGGACCAGAGGGTGGGGGGGAGAAGTTGGAAGAATATTCAAGACTTTACTCTCCTCCCAACCCCCAAAGGCCTTCAATAGGTTCCTGGATTATTAGATTTGGCCAAATTCAACCCAGCTGCCCCTCACTCTCTTCTACCCTCAAAGAAGCCTCCCCCACCCCACCCCAAGGCTGTAGAGTTGGAGACTGGAGAGTCAGACTCCTTACATGGCCCCGAACCCCCATTCCATGTTTCTTTCTCCCAGTTTGTCTTAGGATGGTGTTCTAGGACAGCCTGGTGAGGTATGTTATCTTGGGACAAAAGGACGACTAGGAAGGGAGGGAAACTGTAAAAGCACCTCAGGGTGTGAGCCAGGGTCTAAAATCCAGAAGAATTCATTACAAACCAAGAGGAGGGGAAATAGCATTTCAAGGGAACAAGAGGGAAAAGGAAATGTGGAGGGAAGCCGAGGGGCATCCTTTCCTCTCTCCATCTCTGCATATAAACGCTCTCTCCTCATTCACACAGCCATTTCTCTCCCTCAGCCTCTCTTTATATTCCCTCTGTCTCAATTCATCTCTCTGTTCGTCCATCTCTCTCCATATTTATATTCGCTCCCTACCTATCCATCAGCGCATCTCTCTAGATGTATTTATCCTTTCTCTAGCCATCCGTAGCTGTAGCCGGCTCACTCACTCAGACTTAAATAACTCCCTGGACCTCTCCAGAGAGCAGCAGTGAGGAAAGCCAGGTGATATTTACGGAGGGGTGAGAAGGAAGGGAATTTTTATTCTCTTTTCAAAAGTGTTCAAAACTAGTAAAGACCCTGCATTTCTCTGGTTTCCTTCTCCCTGATACCCCTCCATTATCTTTAGTCTCCCTAAAAGATTTTTTTATAAAATTCCAAGCCTCAAATACATAAATCCAAGGCTAGTTAAGTGTTAAAGACTATCCAGATTTTCCATGCGTTGTCTAGAATAGATAAAGGAAGTTTAGTTTGATCAGATAATGAGAGAATTGATGTAGAGCTCCTAAACTAAGGCTTGGAAGTGGACTTTACTCTTTTCTTTCCTTCCTTCCTTCCTTCCTTCCTTCCTTCCTTCCTTCTTTCCTTCCTTCCTTCCTTCCTTCCTTTCTCTTGGGTTAGGGTTAGGGGAGGGAACACAGGAAGACCCTTGCTCAGTCTCTGAGATGCAGTGGGCAATTTGGAACTAGAAGAGATGCTCTTGGGCAGAGCTCATTCACATCTCCTCCTCCAGACTCTGAAGACAAGAATCCAACACCCACTCTCATTTGTAACTTGTCAGGGTGTCTGCCTGGCCACAGGCCTGGGGCCTGAGCTAGGGCAAGTCCAGGAGGGCAAGAGTTCAGGGAGGGATGTCAGTAAACAGTGACGCTCTGGGGAAGAAGCCAAAGCAAGGTGGGATGGGTCTGGGGTAACCCTTGAAACCTCTCAGGTTTCCTTATCCTAAAAAAAGCCAGGCATGCATTCCACTCCCTTCAAGAGCCCCAAAGTTGTCTCCATCCCTGGGCCTCTTCACCTTGCTGGTTCCCCTCCCCCTCTGCCCACCCCCATCCTCCACTGGCTCTCTAGTTGCCCCTCCTCTTTCCATTCTGCATTAGCAGAGGCCTTCCTTTTCTCCATCAGCTGTGAGCCTTGCTCGGGCCTCTGGTAGAAAGAGCTCAAAGCAAGGCCTGGCTGCCTCATCCTCTTGGTCTCCACACCACACCTGTTCTGTTTTAGATCCAGGCAGCTAGAAGCTTCTTCCTCAAGAGATGCAAAGGGAGGACAGGGAGAAAGCAGCAGAGAATATTCACTTGCCTAAGGGGCCTGTGCAGATAAAGGAAAGGCAGGCGACTGGAGATGGGAAGGGCGGCCTGCAGGGGATTGAAGTTTGAAGGCTGATTGTGAGGTGGGAGGAGGCAAGTTTCTTCTAGTAGGAAACATTGCGTTCCTCCCAAACATTTCCTCTAGTTTTAAAATGTTCTCCACGGAGAATGGACCCTTGAGTCTAGGGACTAGTCATTGTTTCTTCAACCTGAGCTAGGCTCATGTGACACAACTATCTTGCTTCACCCCTACCTTTCTCTCATCCCAGAGAGAACTCTCTTAGCCAGTCCCTTAACCTAATTCAGGAACAAATTCGGGATGTAAAGTAAAGGAAGAAGTCAACTCCAAAGGTGTTTAATAAACTGCATGTGTCTGCCTAGGAGTTTGGGAGATACATTTCCCTTCCTAATGGTTGAACTCAGTGTCACCTGCGGTCAGTTATTAATGACAGAAGGAAAAAAGAAAAGGCTGGGCCAAAGGTTCTTCATGTCACAGTCAATGTCTGTGTTTGTTTGGTGCCTGGGCTGAGGCTCAGGCTAGATCTCAGTTCTCTAGATGTGTTTGATATGCTGTCTAGTTCAGCCTTGGCATTCTTCATTCTGGTTAACAAGTGCATTAAAACTTTTCAAATTACCAAGCCTGGTGGTGCAGGCCTTTACGCCTAGCACTTGGAGCCGGAGGCAGATGAGTCCCTGTGAGTGCAAAGGCAGCCTGGTCTACTGAGTAAATTCTTAGCCAGCCAAGGCCACATACATAGTAAGAGCTTGTCTCAAACAAAGAAACAGAAAACAAAGCCTCAGCTTTCCAAAATTCCTGCTGGCTCTTCAAGTCCCCACAGAAAAGACTGGAAACCTAACAGTTCAATCTCTCTGGTTCCCAGTTCTCCTTCATAGCTTTACTGGCTAGAGTAATACTGTGGGATATATCATTTTTGTTTCTTCCTTCCTTCCTTTCTTTCTTTCTTCCTTCCTTCCCTCCTTACTGAGGAATATAGAATTTTCTTCCTTCCTTCCTTCCCTCCTTCTTCCTCCTTCCTTTCTTCCTTTCTTCCTTCTTTCCTTCCTTCCTATCTTCCCTCCTTACTGAGGAATATAGAATTTTCTTCCTTCCTTCCTTCCTTCCTTCCTTCCTTCCTTCCTTCCTTCCTTCCTTCCTTCCTTCTGTCTGTTTTTGTTTGTTTGTTTGGGTTGGGAGTGTTCCTAAGGTTTTGTTTTTTAGGGTTTTGGGTTGGTTGGTTGTTTTTCAAGACAAGGATTCTCTGTGTAGCCATAGCTGTCCTAGGACTCACTCTGTAGATCAAGATGGCCTCGAATTAAAATATCCTCCACCTCTACCTCCTAAATGCTGGGACTAAAATTTTCTAACTGGTCTACTGAAATTCCTTTGAAGGTATAAGTGGATTTAAAATCCAAAATGAAGCCGGGCAGTGGTTGTGCATGCCTGTAATCCCAGCACTCTGGGAGGCAGAGTTAGGCGGATTTCTGAGTTTGAGGCCAGCCTGGTCTGCAGAGTGAGTTCCAGGACAGCCAGGGCTATAGAGAGAAACCCTGTCTCGGAAAAAAAAATACAAAAAACCAAAAATAAAATAAAATAAATTCCAAAATGAGACAAAGCGGCTTCCCTACTGATTCTGATGTGCTTAGACATATATAGGATATAGATATGTGTAGATCTGAAATTATACTTTTTTGCTGTTGTTGTTTTTAAGACAGGCTCTTCTGTAGCCCAGGTTGATCTTGAGATTTCTATGTAGCTGAGGATGGCTTTGAACTCCTGATCTTCCAGTCTCCACCTCCCTAATGCTGGCCTTACAAGTGTGTCCTCATAACGGCCTAAAATTCTTTGAAGGCTCTGGTCCTAATGCTAAGAATATAGACAAGAGAGCCAGTCTAACCTGTTTAAAGTATTCATCTCAGACTCTGGTCCTTTTTGTTGAAGAAGCATCTTAGGCTGGAAAGCAGGTGGAGTTAGCAAAATCAGTGCAACAATTCTATCATAAGACCTCAAGCATATCTGTGTGCTCACCCCAGCCCAGATGTTGGGGGGGCAAAACTCAACATCCAAGGCTGGCACTTCAGAATAAGAAGAATATGTAGGGTTGTCATTTTTTCCCACAGTAGGAAGTGGCATCTTGCTGCTGTCACTTTGTGAAGAGATGCAGTATGGACCCATTGTCACTTCTCAGAGCGTAAGCTAATGTGAGGGTCAGAAATGTGGTTGAGACTCGAGTGGTGGGTGTCACAATGCAATACTGAGATGAGTCCTAGACTTTGGATCTGTAATGCTGGGGTTCAAGTCCTTGCTTGGCCATTTTTTAATATTAGGACTCTGGCCAAGCTCCTTGACTTCTCAAAGTCTCAGCCTCAAAGAAGAAGAATGGATTTAATATGGCTTTTTCTGCTGCAGTGTTAGTCGGATTAAAGCAAACAAGAAAATATCAGCCACAGAGAATTCCGTAGATGTATGATAATAACATTACACGCACACTCTGAAATAGTATGATTCAGTCTTCTGCTTTTTAATATGACTAGCATATTAAAATATGGAAATAGGAGATGGGAGAACAGTGTATGTTCTTTTATGTAACACATCACCATATATTACATAATATGCATTGTATCATATGCAGATTTCATTGAAAATGGAGAAGATTGGCCCTATTTAGGCAGACAGTTTTCTTCTAAGCTACAGCAATTTTTATTTTGTATTATTTTAGGTTTTGTCTTAAAAATTAAAACCTAACACTTAACAAGGAACTCAAATAAAAAAATGCAGCAGAAAGGTTTGAGTTTGTATATTAGAAAAGTTTTTTTTAATTTACATTGGTGTTCTGCCTCTATGTATGTCTATGTAAGGATGTCAGATACCCTGGAAATGGAACACTGGCAGATCTCTGAGAGGTCAAGGCCAGCCTGGTCTATATCGTGGGTCTCAGGACAGCAGGGCTACATAGTAAGACCTTGTCTCAAAATAAAGAGATAAATAAACAAATTGTGAGTTGCCATGTGGGTGTTTGTGAATTAAACCCAGGTCTTTTGGAAGAGCAGCCAGTGCTCTTAACTCCTGAGCTGTATGTCCAGCCCCAGAAAAGAAATACTTAATTTTCCAAATATTTAATGAAAGTTTTCTAGGGAGGGTGTTGTTCCTTTCTTAATGGTGTTTGGCTTAGAGTTAAGGGATGGAGTTAGAGAGTTTAGTAGGATGCAGGCTGAACTTGTATCTGGAGTGAAGGACTAGGTGAGCCCGTGATCAAATAGCAATCGAGACAGTTCTGGAGGAAAAGCGTAACTTATGGTGAAGAATTAAAGTAATTTTCTACTTGATTAGGGTTATTCACGCTGAGAATGTAGCCTAGTTGTAGAGCACTTGCCTGGTATGCATGAGACACATGGTTCAAATCCCAATACTGTGAACATTGGCAGATCTCTGAGAGGTCAAGGCTAGCCTGGTCTATATAGTGGATCTCAGGACAGCAGGGCTACATAGTGAGACCTTGTCTCAAAATAAAGAGATAAATAAACAAACAAACAAAGAAATAGGTTTAGTTGATTTGGTGTGTGGGAGTGTGTCCCTGTGTGATCCTGGCCGTCTTGGAACAAGCCAACCTCAAGCTCAGAGATCTGCCTACTTCTGCCTCCCAAGAGGCAGACTTAGGGTCATGAGCCCTAACACCTGGCCAAATGTAATCTTTTTGACCAAAATATATACTTTGGAAAGATTATCAAAACTTGATCAAAGGACTTACTGGCAAGATAGTTCAGTGAGAAAAGTACTTGCTGCTGAACTAGATCAGCTAAGCCCAATATCTGAGCCTAACAAGCTGGTTTTTGACCTCCACATTTGCTCCATGTACATGTACACACATAAATAATAAATCAATAATAGATAGATAGATAGATAGATAGATAGATAGATAGATAGATAGATGGGTGGGTGGGTGGATGGTTAGATGGATGGATGGATGGATGGATGGATGGATGGATGGATAGATAGATAGATAGATAGATAGATAGATAGATAGATAGATAGATAGATAATTTTTAAGAATGTGTATTTTTATTTTATGTATATGAGTACACTGTATCTGTCTTCAGACACACCAGAAGAGGGCATCACATCCCATTACAGATGGTTATGAGCCACCATGTGGGTGCTAGGAATTGAACTCAGGACCTCTGGAAGAGCAGTCAATGCTCTTAACTGCTGAACCATCTCTCCAGCCCATAAATACTTTTTTTTTTTAATAATCAAAGATGGAGAAATAGTTTGGCAGTTAAGAGCACTTGTTCTTGCAAAGGATTAGGGTTAGTTCCCAACGCCCATATGACAGCTTCCAACCATCTGTAACTTCAGTTTCAGAGGATCCAGAATCACCTATCTGACCCCTTCAGGCTCCTGCATGAGCAGGTACACACTAAAGATAAGTATTCTTTTAAAAACTGACTAAGGACTGATGAAATAGCTCAGTGAGTAAAAGCCCATTCCATGAAAGCCTGAGGACCTAAGATCAAGCCCCAGAATCTATGTAAAGGGAGCAGGAAAGAACCAATTTGACAAAGCTCTCTCTGACCTCCTCACAAAGATAAGATCTGACTACCTACACACACGTATACACACACACACACACTTACACGATGATGATGATGATGATGATATATTTTTAAAGCTTGATCAAGCTAAATTTAGAACTGAATGATTGTCCGAATTGGTTTCTCAAATTAGGTAGTGGTGGGAGCTGAAGGTTGCAATAGAACTGACTCCTTCCCTATTCAATCTATGCTCTGAGGAAAGACTAATGAAATTCCAGTCTCACCACTGAGAATGGACAGCTGGGCATGGCCAGTGGGAGGCCAATGGGGGATCTGGGCTGTAGTGACCACAGGAGACAGAAAGGATAAAGTAGGGGCCTCAGAGGTACCCCTCATCAAACCAAGAACATACATTTGATTGACAGCACTTCTCAGGAAGATATGCAGTAGGGACCATGATACTTCTCAGAGGTCTGGAAGAATGCTGGACACCAAGATTCAGCAGGACTGTTTAGAAAACTTATAATTTGTGCCTATGTTCCCATACCCGGAAACCTGATAAAAGTCTATTATACCATACATCAAAGAAGAATTTCAGTGATTCTTTTTAAATGAAATGGTCTAGATGTTTTAAATAATAGTAAACATAGTCAAATATTGAGAAAGATGGCAAAGGATGAAAGCCACAGAAACCCTTGGTAGGACATTTCTGAATACTATGTTTAATGACTATGTAACTCCAGACACATAACACTGTATCTAATGACATGCTTATTGAAAAGATGTAAACAAACTATTGTGAACATGGTTGGAGGTGTAAAGCTACACATTACATATTGTCAAAATGCCCCTACCAAAAATGTGGAGGTAGGCTACTGTCAAACACCAAGGGTCACTTTAGTGCATGTAACCCCAGCCATAATAAACTTCCCAACAGCACCTGAGAAGACTAATACATATACTATTACCATAAACTAATGGAGACTGAATTAGAAACATTTAACTCTTCCATTTATTTCACAGAAAGAAACAAAGGTTCAGAAAGAGGAAGAGACTTGCCCAGACTTAAGCTAACTTTTTTTTAAAATGACTCTGGGTTATCACGATTGCAAGTAATTCCTCAGTTTAATAGTCTCTTGCTTTCACTGTAGTATTAATGAGCCATTCTTCTTGCAAGGAGTCACTAAAGAGCATAGCAGGCTGACCAGCAGCAGCTCCTGGGCTTTCCCACTCCAGCCACAGCCAGTTTAGAACCTGTCTGGGACACAGGCTGCACACAATTGGTTCTGACCCAAGAGGAATCCTGTCCTAGTCAGGATGGAATAAACCTGTCACCACCGAAGGGGTCAACTGCCACCACTGGAGGGTCAGCTGCCACCACTGGAGGGTCAGCTGCCACCACTGGAGGGTCAGCTGCCACCACTGGAGGGTCAGCTGCCACCACTGGAGGGTCAGCTGCCACCACTGGAGGGTCAGCTGCCACCACTGGAGGGTCAGCTGCTACCACTGGAGGGTCAGCTGCCACCACTGGAGGGTCAGCTGCCACCACTGGAGGGTCAGCTGCTACCACTGGAGGGTCAGCTGCCACCACTGGAGGGTCAGATGCTACCACTGGAGAGTCAGCTGCTACCACTGGAGGGTCAGCTGCCACCACTGGAGGGTCAACTGCCACCACTGGAGGGTCAGCTGCTACCACTGGAGGGTCAGCTGCCACCACTGGAGGGTCAACCACCCTACTGAGGAACCACTCTTGCTCTCCTTGTTTCTTTCTTTCTTTTTCTTTTTCTTTTTCTTTTTTTTTCTTTTCTGAGACAGGGTTTCTCTGTGTAGCCCTGGCTGGCTGTCCTGGAACTCACTCTGTAGACCAGGCTGGCCTCGAACTCAGAAATCTGCCTGCCTCTGCCTCCCAAGTGCTGGGATTAAAGGCGTGCGTGCCCCACCACCGCCCGGCCGCTCTCCCTGTTTCTTATATTCAACTGCAAAACCTCAGGATAAAGCAGACAGAATGACCCTGGAGATGAAAAGAGAAAACAGCTAAGTGGGAAGAAGCCCATATTGACAGGGATCCCCTGATTTTGAAATTGAGAGAGGAAAACAAAGATGGGTAGCTCTTCTTTCTGGAAAACTATTGCTTCTTATATTTTCCCAGGGTATCACCAAAGATGGGGAGTTTGTGAATTCGAGAAAGGGCAGAGACAGAAAGGTTGTGTGTTTCTTGGAAACAGAATTTCAACTCTGCTCTAATAATCACCAAAGAGGAAAGGTGGATGCCCTGATTTCTTGGATTGAAAGTGATTTTCTCCTAACATACAGGAAATACATGAATCTAAGCAGGTAGAATGAACTTTGCTGCACCCCTTCATTTTAATAGGAAAAAGCAAGTCTGGTATAACTTCAAGCAGTAGCGAAGATTCTATGTCCTCTGAACAACTGAGGTTGGAGTAATTGGAAGGTAGTAGCTAAATAAAATGGATCCAAAGTTTTTCTTTCCCTCTCATACCTTTTTCATGTCTTTCTTTTTGTTTTGTTTTGTCTTTGCTTTGTTTTAGATTTACTGATTTTATTGTTGTATGCGTGGATGTTTGCCTGAATGTATGTCTGTGTATCACATGTGTGACTGTTGGCCTGTGGGGTTCAGAAGTGGAGGGTCAGATCCTTTGGAACTGGAAATAGAAACAGTTGTAAGCTGCTGTGTGGGTGTAGGAACTGAACTCAGGTCCTCTGCAGAAGCAGCAGTTCTTACCCGATGCATCAACTAACATTCCAGCCCCACCCCCTTTTGATCCCCCTGCCCGCCCCCCGTTTTTGTTTTTCTGAGATAGACTTTCATTCTGTAGTCTATGTTGGCCTAGAAGTCGATGTATGCGAGTCTATGTAAATTAGTCTTGTCTCAAACACTGCAGTCCTCCAGCCTCAGCCTTCTGAGGTCTGGGATGACAGGTATGAGCCACCACGCCCAGCTTTCTATTTTAAGACGGCCTAGCCTATGTAGCCCTCTTCCCTTCTGAGTGCTAGGATTATAGGTATGTACCACCAACCCAGCTCTCACAAATTCTTAAGTGTGGAGGAAAACAGAAATCCAGGTAGCAATGTAACCTAGCAGTCCTTCTCAAACTTTAATGTACCTATAAATCATTTAGAAATCTGCTAAATTGCAGGTTCAGGTTCTGTAGGTCTGGAGTGGGGCCTAAGACTCTGGTTTTCTAACTAGCTCAGGTACTGATGAGCCTGGCCTGCCTTAGAGGGACCCAGCATCTACAGAAATGACTGACACCGCAGGGATCCCTGGGTATTACAGACCAGCATCACTGAATGCACTTCTCTGAAGCTCCTTCTTTGTGGCATTGATAAAGGATGTTCTCAAAAGACAAAAAAGAAAGCTCGAAGGTGGATAATTAGTGAGGTCTTTCTGGTATTCTTGATCTTTGTAGCAACCTGATATAGCTGCAAGAACATTTTTAATTAGACTAAATTATCTAGTTTGGCTATCCATAGAAATCAAAGCCCCAGCTGATAAGTCTTTCATTTTGCTAGCGTAGAGATGGCTTATGTGCTGTGATTTTTAAGATGTTAAACACTGCCTGTAGACATATTTTATGGAGAAATAAACACACAGCCCAATGAGATGTATAGTGTGGTTTTAATATATTATATATTCACTTATTTATGAGGAAAATAAACACACAAGCCAATAAGCTGTGTATTATTACTTTAATATATTGAATTTATTTCATACCTATATATTTTATGAGAGAAAATAAAGTAATAAGATACACGATATTATTATAATAACACATCTAATTGTTCTATATTAATTTATTTATGAGAGAAATAAGTGCAGTTTAACATGACATAAGATTATTTAATGCATGAGGTGAATTCTGTATTAAGACAGTTTAAGGGATTAAATGCCAGCCTAGTAAAAACGTGTGTACTTCCCACACTGAGGGACCTGTGGAAAAGAAATGCAGTGGGTTTGCCTAGAGTTCCAAGTCACCACCTACATTGGCTTCTGCTGGGGGCGGGGGGGGGGGGGGGGGGGGGAGTCTGGGAGGCCTAGGAAATAAACTGCCTTTTAAAAAGGCAACATCTGCCGGGGAGGTAGGTATCTGTTTCTGAGTCCGAGAAATATTAAATAAACCTGAGGAGGATGGATGTCTTTCCAGGGTCCCTTAAATCTCCTAGTTCCTGAGAACCAAGAGGCAGATGGGGAAGAGGATCCCTGCCTCGCCTTCACTGAGTTTACGGGGCTGGGAAGGGGGCTGGGGATTGGGGGTGGGGGGAGGGCAAAAGGAGAGGAGAAGTGTTGGGATGGAAAATGAAGCTGTTGGTCTAGACAGGTGGGCTTGCATTTGGAAAACGCCCTGGCGCGTATTCAAGGCCCAGAGCAAAAAGCCACACTGGGTGAAGTGGTCCCAGGACCCAATGCTCGCCTCCCCCTCCTACTGCACGGGAACTCTGCAGTGTTCTCTCTCTCTCTCTCTCTCTCTCTCTCTCTCTCTCTCTCTCTCTCTCTCTCAAATAAAATAAAAACCCCACAATTGGTGGGAGGCTCCCAGACTGTCATTTCTTCGGTGTGAAAGATCTGGCCTGAAGAAAGTGGGAGTGGGGGCGGGCGGGGAGCGGGACCGAGCGTCCCGCAGCCGCTGTCATGGCGGCCACAGTTGCTTCTCCTGTGCTCCAAGCCGCCCGGCCCAGCGCCATTTTGAGCATCGTCCCTGTTTCCTGCTCTGGCTGCGACTCGCCACGCTACTCCTTTGAGCCAAACACCTCCTACCACTCCCGAGCTTCCCTTCTTTCCTACAAAATTCCTAAGCCCCATTCCAGTCCTCAACGACCCGGAGCCCACCCTGCCAGCACCAGGCGCACGGCGCAGGCCTTGACCCAAGCTTGCGGAATTGCCGCCTGGCTCCTGCACCTGAAGCCGGCCGGCCAGCAAGCCTGAGGATTCCTTCTTCAATTCCTTTAACCCTCTGCGCAGCCTCCAGGGCTCAAAGCTGGCCTCTGAGACATTTTCTTGTACCTGCTTCTGTCCCCCAGAATGCTGTCTTTCCACCCGCCCCATATTTATTTCCAAGCAGGGACTCAGGGAACATCCGACTAGGGTTGGGAGGCCGTCCGTCGACAGATGACAGGGCGGTCGAGCTTCCATAAATTCACAACTCTTCCTGGTGTCTTGGACAAAGAAATAGCCACCAAGCAGGGCTCCTTTTGTACAACCCGGACTTTCCCAGCCTGGGAGATGGGACCAAGCCTTCGCTTGGGTCTCCTGAGCCGGAGCCAAACCAACCTCAAGCAGGGCCTTGGAAAAGCAAAGACTGGCCGGCTGTAGGGACTTGGCCAAAAGAGCTGGATCCCAATACAAACACTCGTTTTCGTATTATAAAGACATTTATTTACTCTATGAAAATAATGTACAATAAATACTTTCCCCCTTTCCTATTATTAAACAATTTTAATAAATAATCTACAATCTAAAACTTAAAAAAGAGGAAAATAGGTCCCTCTAGTTCTTTGTAAGAAAACCCTCTCCCGCTAGAGTTTAATTATTCCTGAGATTTCGTTGGAAGGAGTTTTACCAAGTGGAAGTGTGTGTGTGTGTGTGTGTTTAAAAGGTGAAAAGGAATGAAACGCTAATTCGTTAATACCTGGATTTTAACAAAACACATAAATGTGACTAGGAGTTGAGAAGGCCCGATTTTTTTTCCCCCAACAGCCAATGAGGACCAGATGGAAAGGACCAAAGATAGAAAATAGTTAGGGAAACTGAAAGTCGATGGCACAGAGCGTGCTGGTGAAGAAGTCCAGCTCTTCCTCAGAAAAGGGCACCGGGCTGTCGAGCGAGCCCTGCAGGCTGGGCGAAAAGCCGCCGGACATCTGGAGACAGGAGTCTGCAGCGAAGAAGTTGAGGTCGGGCAGGAACGGTGAATCCTGCCGCTCGGAGCAGGCGTCTTCGGGTAGGGGCTCGCTCTGCAGGCCTGGGGCTCTGAGCATTGTGCAGCCGGGGCTCAATGCGCCTACACTCTCGAGGGCGGTGGCAGGCGGCGCGGGCGGCAGTGCGCCCCGGGGTCCCTGCGCAGCCTCGACCGGGTGGAAGCAGGCTTGCCGCAGCTGCTGAGTCGCGACGTCGCCGGGGCTGGCGGTGGGCTCCTCCGGTGGCTCTCCCGCGTCTTCCTGGGCGCTGGGCCCGCCTGACTCTCCGTCGGGCGGCTCTCGATGCTGCGTCTGCCGCTTGTGTTTCATGCGTCGGTTCTGGAACCAGACTTTGACCTGCCTTTCGGTGAGGTCCAGCAAGGCGGCGATCTCAACGCGCCGCGGCCGGCACAGGTACTTGTTGAAGTGGAATTCCTTCTCCAGCTCCAGCAGTTGCGTGTTGGTGTAGGCCGTGCGCAGTCTGCGGGAGCCGCTGCCGCCGCTCTCTGGCAGTCCGGGGCCATCTGCGGGGGGCCGGGAGGGGGGGGAAGCACCCCTGTGTTATCAGAGAGGTCTCAACGCAGCCTCGGTTTAGCTGAGATCAGGAGCACCCAATCGACTAAAAAGACTGTCAACAGTCCTACTAGGACTCCCGCCCCACTCCTACAGCGCTTCCCTCTGTGTCTTTGGTTTTTTGTTTATTTGGGTTTTGTTTTTAGTGCTTTTCCATATAGGCAGACCCGGCCCGGGTCAAGTCGGTGCCTTCAGAGACGCCCACGGGCCACGTAGGGGGCGGGGAGCAATTTCTCTTAGCTCCCAGAATCACAGAGCCTCCTTCCCCCAGTCCTCCCAATGGACCCCTCAATTCGGAACTTTGCAACTCAACCTGAGGAGAAGGATCAGATTGCTTTCCCTTTCCTTCCTAGTTTTTGAATTCCCTCTTCTCCCCTACGTTTAGGAGAGCTAGAAGGATCGCAGCGTTTCCAGGCCCCAGATTCAATACCAGGCACACTCATTCCACTACACAGAAAACGGGGAAACACTTCAATCGAATCGTTTTCTTCTAAGCACATTAAAAAAAAAAAAAAAAGCGCACCCTTCCCACCCTCAATCAGCTTCCAAAATCTTCTGTGTGTAGGAGGTGGTGCTAGCAGTGGCTAGGCCTGAACCCCAGCGGGATACTCTGCTTCCCTAAGCCCCATCCCTGGACCTAGGGTACCCCACCAGGATCCCCATCACCTCACATGCTCCCCTTCTCTTCCAACTGCCCCTCACCCCGCCCCTACCACGCTTACCCACCTGATGGTGATCCGACCCCGGAGGCCCGGACCGAGGAGGCGGCTGGAGAGGGGGATACGGCGGATTGGCTGGGTTTCTTGGCGGATTTCTTCTCTTTCATCCAGGGGAACTCGGGGGCTGGGGGGGCGATGGGGAGTGGCGGCGGTGGCTGCAGAGCAGGCCCATCTCCGGCTTGCTGTTGGCTCCCTGGTCTCTGAAGGGTGGAGGCGCCGAGCTGGAGGCTGGGGAAGGTTTGCTCCAGAGGAGGAGGAGGAGGAATTAATGTCGACTCCTTGATTGATGAAGTTTGAAATGTCTCCAAGACAGCGGGGAAGGAAGTCAGACACTCGGCGAGCGACGGCTGGCTGTTTATAAACCCAATCTCCCTCTCAAATTCAAAATTCATGGCTTTCAATGGTGGGGGAGGGGGCCTGCTGGGGGGGGCGTCAGAAGGGAGGATCAGAGGGACCCCCTCTCCCGCCCCCCCCCCCAGGTTTATGCAATGGAGCGATGTTGCGGGGGAGGGGGATTTCGCGCTCTCTCTCTTTTTTTTAAATTTAGGCCTTTATAATTGTATATTGCTGATAAATACAAGCGTATGGGGACTCTCTCTATTAAACCCAGGACTCCGACGAAATTGCACGGAATTCATGGTCACGGGACCGGTCTCCGCCAATCGCTCGTCTGGGCCTGGTGGAAAACACAGGCATTATTTGCTTTAATTGATTCAAAAACTCCAGAGGACCACGACCTGGATGTCATAAGGCTTCCTCCTCTATCCCCATTCCTACATCAGTACCCCACACTCTCCCCAATGGCTCTCTTTTCCCAGAAGAGCCAGAAGAACCGCTTCCTTCCCTTTAGAGACTGTGTGGTGGTGGGAAACAACCACATTTAAGGGAGACATGGAGGCAGTTAAATATGCTTTCTTTATGTGGCTATCAAGAGCCTCTTACCCCACCACCACCTCAGCCCCCAAAAGAAACAAAGCTCATTTGGGAGGAAGTGGGATTAGAAAGAAGCTTCCACACCTTGGGGAAAGGTCAGTAATAAGGTGAAAAATCCCAAAGGAGATGGAGGAAGACCAGAACTCACCAGCCACAGCAGCCCACCCACCCTCTGAAAGCTTAATTCACACTTAAGAAATGAAGGAGCTGGCACACAGCAGGGAGAGAGATGCCAAGGGCACTCTGGGGCGTGGACTTACCTCTCCAGCTCTGAGCTCTGAGCTCTATTCTGCTCAGTATTTACGAGCAGTTTCTTAGGTCCACTTGCCTTCCTGTTGGGGTCATCTGTACTCACACTGTGACACCCTAACCCTGGCAATAGGAGGGTCTAAGAAGGTCAAAGGTGACAGATGTATTCACAGTCCCCAGGTGTCCCTATGTTTATATCCAGGGCACCAAGGTAGCCACCCACTAAACTTTCAAAGCTAAAACCAATGCACAGTCTCCCTCTGGACAAAGGGATTTCCCCCTCTATATTTGCCTCTGGGCTACTTTTTAAATCCCTGGTAAGAAAAAATTTCCTAAAGATGGTGAGGGAGGAGGGGATATTGATCACCACTGAGATTATATTCTGCTTTTGGCCACCAGAGAAGGGGGGGGGATGTAATGTATTTAATTGTGAGGAGCCTGTGGTAGGCTCAACTTTAGAATATTGTGATTTACTAGAGGAAGGAGGCAAAACAAAAACAAAAACAAAAACCTCAGAACCACACAAGCAAGTCGGTGGGAAACTAGGCCTCAAAGCTGAAAATGAAAAGTCGACCTGGGGAAGATTTTTAAATAAGTAGGTCAGAGGGACCAAGAGGGGATGAGGCGATCAATCTTAGCCCCCTGACAGCTCCCTCGATTGCATCAAAGAATTTGGCTCTTTGGGAAAGCAGAGGGAACAGCCTAAATTCCACGTCCCTTAAAAAGGCCTGAGGGAGGGAATAGACAGAGAGAAAGGTGATTCTGGGAGATCTAGGAAACAGATGGGAAATGGGGACAGAGGGAAGGCGCTAACTTGGGTGGAAAGTTTGCCCGGAGAACTCCCACGGCTCTGGCCCCCCCTCCCCCTCTTCGCTCTCTGCCGCCTTGCCTAGAGGAGAAGGCTGGTTAGCAGAGAAATGGCAGCTCAGCGGAGAGCTGGAACTAGAAACTTTCTGTCAGTGTAACGTCCGCGTGGGTGGTGGTGAGTATTTAAAGAAAGAAAGAAAAGAAAAAGGCAGAGAAGTCTGCCGGGAAGCGGGGGAGGGTGGTGGTTGCAAGGGCAGAAAGAGGCAGGCTCTTGGGAAACTGCTCTTAACTAGGCCAGCGGGCCTGAGAGGGTAGTGTGTGGCTCAGCTAAAACAAAACAAAACAATACAGATATATATTTTCCTGGATGGCGGTTAGCAGAGGAGACTCCAAATGGTAGCTTTCTGGAAGGAGTCCTGTAGAGAGGCCTAGGAGAGGGCCTTCTCCCTGGCCCTGGCTGCAACCTTGGGCACCTCCAGCTGGCTGCAGTATCCAAGGATCTTCTAAGGCAACCAGAGCCCAAACTGTCCTGTAGGAAATACAGCTCTCTAACCCTTGATGACAGATTTTACGGCCAGATTAGTGAACAGTAGAAAACTTGGGTGTTAAAGGGGGACCCTAGAGAACCCTCCCTTCCAGAGACCTCCCTCCTGCCCTGTCTGCTACCTTACAGCACAGATTTTTATCCATGTTTTTTAACAGCTTTAGATGAGTGCCTGGAGTCTGGAAAACAGAAAGGTAGGTCCTGTTTTTGTTTAGAGTCCCAGCTCCAAGCCACAATATATCAGTATATCTAGCTAAATTCTCTCTTATCGGGTTCCTCTCCAGCTAGATAAATAAGCAATCCACCCTTCCCCCATAGCCAAGCACGACCCTTCCCATGGTTATATCATTCAGAAATGTTATTCAGGGAAGAGGAAGAGAAAAAGAAAGACAGACCCTTGAGCGTTATTTGATCCCAATCAAACTTTGCACGCGCCTCTGCCTTTAATTTATAGCCTGACCCAATGCTAAATTGCTTGCTGCCTGGATGAACCAAGTCCAGTTTAAAAAAAAAAATCCTACTTGGCGAGGAGGGGGCTTATTATTCAGGTTTTTTTATTGTTATTTATTGTTGCATAAAGACTGTAATTACTAACCTTGGACTGCCAGAATACAGCATAAAAATGAAAATCAACCCTCGCTTTAAGGCTGAAGGCCTGGAACGATTCTTATCCGCCCCCCCACCCCCACCCCACATCACCACTACCACCAAATATATGCTCCTAATTAAGCAATGCGGGTTCATCGCTTACAATTAGAATTATGTAACTCTTCAGCGGGCGGCCATCGCTTCTCTTTCAACGAATTAACTCCATATTTCAGCCTCTCTGTCTCCTCGCTCTTATCGGATACTGAGATGCGGTGGTGACATTTCATCTTTGACAGACCCTCTCTCCACCCTCGCTCCACTGTGATAAAACTTTTATGGAACCGGGACTAAGAAATGAAGTTTTCCCAAGCATCGTGGAAACAGAGCCTCATGTTAGCCTGGGGACCGTTTTATTTACGTTTGGTTTCTACAGCTTCCCCTCACCCCCTTCTCTTCGCAGGCAGGAGAAATTTGACCAGCCCACCTCTATCCTCTGCCCTGGGTTTCATTTAATGATTGAATTTCACGTTAGTTTTAAAGCTTGACCTAAGAAGTCTAGGCCTCGGTTTGTTATTGTTTTTCCCCCCAGATTAATCATTTTCCTTTGTTTTCATTTTAGACCCAATGATGGTTGGGCTTCGGGTCACGTGACAGCCTCTTTGTAGCTCCGGAAGAGAACATGAAGTTTAGGTTGCTTGGAGGAAGCAGTAAGAAACTAGATTTGGGGTTGGCTTGTGCGAGCAAAGGGGTGCACGGAGGTGGTGGCCAAAGGGACAAACAAACGGGGCCAGTGACCAGGGAAAACAGACAAAGAAGCTGAACGACTTTCCCAAGATTCCCACCCCTCCCCCACCCCTCCAAGCCTGTTACTTAAACCTTAGCTGAAGAACTTCCCAGAATGGTCCAGGTTGCTATGAATGTCAAATACTGAGTTGAAACCAGGAGGAAATGCTAGGAAGGGGACCCAGGGGCCTGAGCAGTGGGCAAAGAGGCCTGCAAGTGTCACCAGTGCCCTCCTGCTAGGGGACGTTCGGCCATTAGAGCCTTTTTCTGCAACCTGAACTGGACCACCATGACAAGATAAAATTGATAACAGAAAGTTTATTCAAGAATTGTTTTGACAGACAACTCTCTTAACTAAGGAAAAAATAACTACGGAAGAACAGAGAGAGCTCCAAGAGAGAATTAACTTCTTATCTCTACAAATTCAGGGCTATACAGTGACATTTAGGAGCTGAGTTCATGCCTTTTAGAACTAATTACAATTTCTCATAAGTACGAGTTTAACATAAAGCTACAGCTCTTGTCTAGAATACAATAAAAACTAAAATAGCTGGTTTTACATGACAGGAAACACAACATCCTTTATAACAAGTAAATACTAAAAAAGTACATTTTTTTCCTTTTTTGTCCCTCATATAAATACATAATGTAGGGGGATAAATAATACAAAAAAGAAAATATTTTAACAGGCTATAACCAATAAATATATATGAAAATGTTCACTAGAACACACGCTTTTTGAGCGAAGCTGGACTTCTGCAGACCCAGGCAACTCTCACAGTTGTGTTTTTTTTTTTTTTTAATATCCATTAAAATGTAAACTCCAAGTGCAACAAGAATGCCCTGTCAGGAACTGGAGCAAGGGACACAGGCCCAGCTGCAGCACCTGCCTAGGACAGACAGTTTGTTCAAATATACCCTGTTTTCACGTTAAGTCAAGAGAATAACAGAAGCAAAAGGAAAGTGGAGAGCTTTCTGTGGAGAGTGGGATGGGGTGGGAGCTGAGAGGCTGTCGAGCGAGCGAGAGCAGAGCGAGCTATCAGGGCAAGGCTCCAGTCCTGACAGCTTGCCTGCCTTCGCCTCTTAGCTTTTCCTTAAAAGAAAAAAATATATATATTTATTTATATTATAGGCAGCTCTGACTTTCAGGATATCTTGCCATCCCTGAGCCCTCTGAAAATTGTAATCGATAGGGGTGGGGTGAAGATAGGAATGTCCTTAGAGCAGAAAATCATAGGGCTAGAAATGATGGCCACCGCAAGAAATATAAAGTAGATGGGTGGCACATTGAAGTTTCAGGGAAGTAGGGGAGAAACATACTTTGTGCCCTTAGATTTAAATGTATTTTCTTATTTTTCATAAGGAGACTGAAAGGGAGAACAAAAAAATAATAATCATCAAGATTTGGGGGAAATTACCCACAGAGATGCAAGGTAAGTTGATTGCTTGATGATAGCCAAGCCATTAAAGTTTTGAATGTGCTTCTTTGCCCTGCTTGCCTATCCTGGCTCTCTCTGCCCGACTCCACTTCACCTCTCCACTGTGAAATTCCAACTTGGTAGTGCGGGAACCCTGGGAACCCTGGGATTGATGTGGTCCGTCTCCAACCTGCTGTGGATTCCTTTCCAAGGGTGTTGGCAGGCAGATGGAACCAGGCGTGGAGGACTTAAAAGACAGCCCCTCGGGCCTGGGAGTAGGGAAGGCACCCCAGGCCTGTTCTGTTTCTGGAAACCTGGCAACAACCCCAACACACACCTCTTTCAGGACTCCAAACCGCGCCCATCCCCCAGTTCCACCGTCTCCCTGGCCCTTAACCTCACCCCCTTCCCCTGCCCTCCCCATCCCGCCCCTCACATCACAGGTGTGTCAGTTTGGGCGCTTCTTGGATTCTACCCTGAGGCGGTGCGTGGTGAGAGGAGAGGTCTGTGTACGTGGGGTGAGGGTCACAGGGTCCGTGATGCTGGCTGGGGGCCATAGGGGCCGCCCCGTTGTAGTCCAGGTTCCCCGAGGGGTGGTGGGAAAGGTGATTGAGGCCGTAGAGGGAGGGGCCGGCAGGGGGCGGCAGCGAATCCGCGTAGCCACCCCCGCCCACGTACACCGGACTGCCCTGCATGGTGGGCGTCCCGTAGGCACCCCCGTTGGCTTGGAGGACGTGGGGCTCATATTCTGGCGCCGGGGTCGGGGGGTACTTCTGTGGGGCGCCGCAACCCTTGAGAGGGGGCTGGTAGTTGGAAGGCAGCGCGTAGGCATTCTGGTGGCCTTTGCCGAAGGCTGGTGGGGACGGGCTGTCGTAGCTGGGGGTCATGGAGTGTAAGGCGTTCATGAAGCCGGCCGTGGACTGCATGGGCTGCGGGGGGCTTCCGGCCGGAGAGGGACCCCCGGAGGACGAGGCCAGCCCCTTGGCCTTCTGGTCTTTCTTGTACTTCATGCGGCGGTTCTGGAACCAGATCTTGATCTGGCGCTCGCTGAGGTTCAGCAGATTGGCCATCTCGACCCGGCGCGGCCGGCACAAGTAACGGTTGAAGTGGAACTCCTTCTCCAGCTCAACCAGCTGCGCGCTTGTGTACGCGGTCCGCGCCCGCTTGGACGCCGCCGACCCCGGGGGGCTCTTGTCCCCTCCCCCGCCGCCGCTGCCGCCCCCGCCGCTGCTGCCGCCGCCGCCGCCACCACCACTGCCGCCGCCGCTGCCACCACCACCACAACCTTCTGCTGGACCCGAGGGGGAGGGGTGGGAAGGGGAGAAAATGAAATAAAAGATAATTACTGAACACGCCGAAATTGAATGCATCGTTTCTTAATAAATCCAGGCCTGGACTCGGAGGCCCTGCTGCCCTCCCCTTCGCGTCCCCGCCTCCTCCTCTACACCCCCCCACCCCTTCCTACCTCCCGTCGCATTAGCGGACACTCTATAATAGTGGCATTTATTAAGAGACCTGTTCTCCTCTCACTGCCCCGGCTTATGAAAATTTGATCATGTCACACAGACAGAGCTGCGTGGCCATTTATTTAGGGCTAGGTTTTTTGCGTGTGTGCGCACACCCCTCCCCATATATCCAAATCCAAGTCTGAAATGATTCCTCCCTTCTGTCCGCCCTCTTTACAAGACAGGTGACTGGGAACACCTTGGGGTGGGGGTGGGGGTGGAGGGACTGGACACTGGTGGGCAGGGCCTGGAAGTGTGGCACAGTAGAGGCTCTGGTGGCTGCAGGCCGGGACCCCAGGCTGCCTGAGTGATGGTGATTAATATCCACAGTAATCATACTTAATAATAATCTATCCTTGATGACTCTGTGCCTCTAGGCGGTGAGGCCTTGGGAAGGGCTGTGAGGCCAAGCGTCCCACCTCCTGGAAACTCTTGGAAGGATGGTTGGAGGGACTGGGTGTTGGTCAGGTCAGAGGTCATCAGGTGGTGAGAGGTAGCTAAAAAACACTAGGCAGCCACCTAATATTGTTTCCAGGCCGCCTTGTGGGCGCCTTGGGGTCGGATGCTATAATAACAGTGACATTCCTGGGTTGGACAAAAGCTGACGGACTAGGAAGGCAGAGAGCTGGTACCTGTGCCGGGGGAGCTGTTTTTCAGCTTGGACGTTTGCCTCGACTCTTTCATCCAGGGGAATATCTGTTTGGTGAGGGTGGAGTTGGAGCCGGCACCGCACTTGGGGGGGCCGCTTTTGCTGGGCCCGCCCCCGTTATTGCTGTTGCTAGTGGTACTGGTAGGTGCGGCGCTGGGAGGGGGTGAGCCCGGAGGTGCGGACAGGGGCTCTGGGGCCAGACCTGGCCTCATGCAGCTGCCGTTGAGCTCCTTGCTCTTGGCATGTGGGGCCGCATTGCCCAGGGACTGCAGGGAACACGCTGAGCGCTGGTAGTCACCCTCCAGGTGCGCGGCGGCCTGAAAGGGGGCTTGGGGAGGCCCGTCGTAGCCGAAACCATTGCTGCCAGGGTACGAGGAGTAGCCTCCGAAGAGCGCAGCTGCGGTGTTGTCGTAGTAGGTGGCTTTCTGCATCGCTGGGCGAGGCCCGGGCAGTGGGTGGCAACTTGCAAGGGCCTGATACCCTCACGACCGGACATTGGCACCCCTGGGGGTCACGTGACACGCCGGACCCCCCTCCCCTTTCTGCCCCCCTCCTCCCGGGTCTGTTCCAAGCGGCTGACCTGCGGGGCGAGAGAAGAGACAGAGGAGGAGAAGAGGACTGGGCCTCGAATCCATCTTAGGAACTAAAGAGGGAACTGACATCAATAGTGCTTTTTTCTTCTCCCCACGCCAGTATCTCTGCAGCAGACGCTGAGACCAAGTATCTGACCTGGCATGGATAGTTCTCACTTCAACTTTAATTTTAAAGGAGAAAAATATCCCCCACCGAATTTCATTTCCATTTTTTTTACAAAAATCAAGACTGGAGCACTCCTTCGAGGAACGCTTAGGAATAAACACCACTGCTTCGTGAACCATTGCCTGTCTCTGGCGCCGCACTAATCCCTGATCTCTCCTACGATTTCTCCTTAACCACCCCCAAGTCCCCAACCCTGGGATGGGGCAATTCCAGGGAGAGGGCACTATTAGACTCTAAAATAAAAGCATCCCGGAGGTCCTCCTTCCCTTAGGGAGGCCTCATTACCTCCTGTCTCTCCTCCTTCCATATCCTTCAACCTAAGCAAAGTCTGCCCTGGAAGGAACTTGCAGATCTTGGACCCAAGCCGGACTGAAAAGCAAGTTCATCTGGGACCCTTCCCTCCAAGATCAGAGCAGCCTAAGGCAGAAAATTCTTAAAGACTTTTTAACCCCTGAGGCAGTGGAACCAAGTTTCATCCATCTCTGTCCCATCTGAAGCCACCCCCAGTCTTGGCTCAGGCCAGCCTGGGATGGAGCAGCCAGAGGCCCTGTGGAGCCTCCAAATGGACCATGATTGTTTAGATTTCCCAGGCAAGACCGGTTGGTGCTATGACCATTTGGCTTGGGTCCCCCCCCCCCCGCCCCAATCCTTTCCATAACAGTCTGTTTTCTTTTATTTCTCAGCAGAAAAAGAAAAAAAAAAGTGCAGCTGTTGGAATCTCTTTTCTACTGAGATGGGGGAAATTATTCAGGATGATAAAGACTCACAAAACAATCTGAACAGTATTCTTCTCTGCATTAAAAGGGGAGGCTGTTTACTGAGGTTCCCAACAGCAAAAAATAAAACAAAATTATAGTCACTTTTAATGCAGCCTTTTAAAGTGCACCAGAAAAACAAATCTGAACCATGTCAGGGGGTTTGTATTTGTTCCGAGATTTCTGACCATATCTCCTCTTTCTCTGTGTCTTCTCCAGCCCGCTGCTGGGTACTTCCAAACCTCCAGACTGATCCTGTCTGTATCATGTGCTTTGGGCAAAACTTAAAATATCATTCAGCCCAGCTGGTCAACTCCAAAGAAAACTTGGTAAAAATAAAACAAAACAAAAAATAAATAAATAACTTCAGGTGGGGTGAGCCCCTCCCACACGCAACCCCTGCCTTTAGGACACAGACCCATGCTTAAAAGGGAGCTGATGTAGCCCTGAGTTCCAATTGGTTTCTGGGAAATTTTTGTTTCTGGAAATACACAGGGGTCTGCAAAGCAGCAGGTCCTTCCAGGGAGGACTGGAGTTCAATTGACCAGGCTGACCCAATCCCTTTATTATTATTACCATTAGCCTCTGATGATTTAACCAAAATTAGCTTCGGAGCAGCCCTGGCTGAAAGGGAGAATTAATTAACCGACATCAGTTGAGTTTGTTATTAATAGATAGAGAAGAGGATGAAATAAAAACCTTGGAGGGGGGTTAGCTGGCTGGGCCCTGGCTTTATTTAGTCTACATGGTTGTTACAGCAATAATGATGATGACGGTAATAATAATAATAATAATTATAAACAAAAACAACAAATAAAAGCCCAGTAATTTGACTAGACGTCTGGGGCCGAAATTTCTGTCGCTCCCCCAGCAATAAGCCCGAAACCATCGCAGGACAGAGGCCAGGCGAATGTGGGAAGCGAAGGAGCCAGAGATGTGAGAGGAAAGAATGGAGACTGCTCTGGCGGTGAGACAAGGCCAGGAAGGTTTGTGGATTCGGAGAGCCTCCAGCTGCCGCTGCTGGCGGGCTGTCTGGCCGCTGCGGCGGCAGTGACTGGCGAAGAGCTACCAGCCTCCTGCTCGGGCTCAAGGAGGCGAGGAGAAACCGATCCGGACGCCGAACTGCTTAGATGCGGCAGGTTCCAAGCACATCGGGCCGGGGCCGGGCCGAGCTCCGCGGCAGCAAGTTTGGCGCTGAAGGTAACCGAATTAAAGGCGCCTTAGCAACTCTGCTCCGGGACTTTGCCTAACAGGGCTCCAAGCTGGAAGGCGTAGAGGCCTGGCTCAATGGGACTGTAAGGAACCCGAAGGTGCTATGTGGATCTGAAATCTGGGATCCAGAAGAGGGGGGTGGGGAACAGCTCTACCCAGCCAAACAAGTCTATTTCCCTTGCCTCCATGTTGGAAAAATTCAGGCTCCATACGGCTTCTCTGAAGGGTCGGATGGAGGCAGTGGCTCCGGGGCTTCCCCTCAGGGTCTCGCTAGAGAAGGGAGGCAAGCCCCCCCTCCAGAACCCCACCTTTCTAGACACACTCCTGGGAGAGCCCGGTAGGGTAACAATAGCTGGAGAAACCCCAGGAGAGAGGATAGGCTATCTTCCAAGACTTTAAAAAAAATAACGAAAGGAAGAAAAAAAATAAAAGGATAAGAAAGGGAAAGAGAAAGGTTAGGCTCTTCTTAGCAAACGGGGGAGAGGGGATTCAGCCCTGGATCTGGATGCTAGAAGAGAAGAGAGAGGAAAAGGAGAGAAGCGGAAAGGGAGAGAGAGGGAGGGAGGGAGGGAGGGGGAGAGAGAGAGGGAGAGAGAGAGAGGGAGAGAGAGAGAGAGAGAGAGAGAGAGAGAGAGAGAGAGAGAGAGAGTCAGTCGCTGCGTGGAAGGAAGCTTAAAGCTTGTGAACTCTTCTTGAACCGAGATTGGAGTCATATGGGCCATAAATCATTGAGACATACTCTCCGCCATTCACAAACTGATAGCCTATTTCAGTCCAGCTTACCTTAGCCACCGACGAGGGGAGAACAGGCAGACATAATATATATTCACATCGAGCCCCAGCGCGAGCGGCAGGCGAGAAATCTCCCCTCCTTGAAGGCAAAGGGAAAAAAAGACCACTGTTTAAAGCTGCGTCGCCCCCCCCCTCCCCAAAGCCACCCGGGCTGGGGAGCCCGAGGGGCAGACCGGCCAGAGGAGCGGCGCGGCGTCCGCTTCAATTCACTCGGCTTTAGAGCGGGGGGTGCGCAGGAGGGAGGGGTAGGGGAGCGGGGGAAAAATAGCAGACCGAAAGGTGCTGGGAGGCTTGGCTCGCCGAGAATCCAGCTCCGGGCTCCAGCTCGGCCAAGCCGCCACAATGTGGTTGCCCTATAAGACTGGTACGCCCTACTCTCCGTAACAATGGCCTCTGCTTTTGCACAGAGAAAAAAAAAAAAAAAAAAAAAAAACCACACACACACACACACACACCACACTCGATCGCCCCCCCCCCTCTCCCCTTTAGCAAGCATAGATGCCTGATAAGGAGGGAAGGTGGTTGTGGTGATGAGAGATGGGGGGGGGGGGTACCTCCCCCAAATAACACTGCGAAGCAAAGAAAGTAGAAGGTGCTTTTCTCTTGGTTTGTTTGTTTGTTTGTTTGTTTGTTTGTTTTTAAACAGGAAAATTTTTTACATTGAGATGGGGAAGAAGAGAAGAGCAAAATGCTAAGAAAGCTGGTGGAGTTCACATAGTACCCCCCCCATTCAGACCCCACTATTGGACCATTATGCTAATTCGAGAAATGTCCTCTGGAGACCTAGCCAGAAGCTGGCTTGGCTGGGCCAGGAGTGCTGGGTGTCTCGCCTGCTCACTCACAGAAGGCCCGCCGAGAGTTTTTTTTTTTTTTTTTAAGTAGACACTCTGGTGGCCGAGTCCCTGATCCCTGTCCCTCATCTTTCTCTCCTCCCCACCCCACCCCCCCAGTCTCTAATGGGGGATGGGGGCAAGGCCAGACTTTTTCACACACACACACACACACACACACATACACACACCCCTTTTGAGAACAGACAACTAGCGGTGAGCGATGATTAAAAACCCAGAACATCTTGCAGGGGGAGTGGGGTTGGAGGGAGACTGACACAAGGAAGGATCCCGTGGTTTAACTGGAGCTCCAGACAGCGGGTCAGGAGAAGGGCTCTGGGAACTTCAATGAGTTGTTTCTGTTAAGATTCTCACCTCGGACGGGCAGAAGGGGCTAGGGGGTGAAAAGGACATTTGTACTCCGGAGAAGATGAGAACTCCAGCACAGCTTCATTTGGAGTGTACTGGCAGACGGCATGGAGGCAAGCATAACTTCTCAGAGACAATCTGTTTGTTTCTCCTCCGCCACCACCACCACCACCACCACCACCACCACCATGCTCTGCTCAGCAAGACTTATGACTCTTGGCCCAAGTGATGAGCTACAAAAGCTGAAAGTTTTCTTAGGGTGTGTTTGAACAGGGCAGGCAAAAGCAAGTAGGAGGAAGACAGGAGCCAAGAATGTAGGGGTCTGCAAATTTGGGCCAGGGGGTGGGAAAAGAGCCATTGGCAGTAGAGGTGACAAGACAAAAAGAACCCGGGCCATTTCTACAGGCTGGAGTGCCTGCAGGCCGCCTAACTGCTGACTTAGGGGGATGGCACAGAAGGCAGCCTGTGTCTCTTTTCTACGCGGACAGCTTGGAAACTGGTTCTCTTCACTTCGTAAAGACAGATCATCCAGGAGCCTGTGCTTTTCTGATTAGGGCGCTTGTTCTTTGACTTCTCCCATCTGGATCCACCAGGACAGGCATGGGATGGGGAACCAAGGTGAGAGATCTCTAGCTATTGTCTCCCCTCCAGAGAGGATGGCATGGTCTCCCACTAGCAATAGCTCTCTTTAGGGGTGGTAAAGGGGCTGGCTGGCCCTTGGCTCAGGGCTCCACTGTTTCTAAGTCCATCAAATCAGGTCAAATGGGTTGGAGCAACTGGTTTTTCTGGGGCCCTGTTATACAGAAGGGACCTGTGGTCTTCCCATACCCTTCAGCAACAGGAATCACATGCAGAGCCCTAGATGTGATACCTGGGATCCTACTGCCTCCTCAGAGCTGGTGGCCAGGGGAGGCGTTGAGAGGGTGAGTAAGAAAGCTGCAGCCAATTTGCTGTGTTTATTAGTAGGTATCAAGAAAACAAAATTAATGAAGTGTTGGGGCTCAAGCCAAGAGCCTCCTGAGGACTGTTCTGCTTCCCAACAACTGTGATATGAGACCTACAGGGTGAGATGCCAAAGAATATGAGGCCTGGTGGTGGGTGAGAGCTCAGGCCAGGGAGACTTCCAGAGACTTTGGGGGGAAATTTAAATCACAGACTATCTCCTCTACTTCCCACAAATAAAGAGGTTTTTTGTTTTTTGTTTTAAATGTGCTTCAGACTCTTCAGTTCTTCTAAAAGCTACCACCACTGGCTAGAGATGGTTGTTGTGAAATTGAGAAGAAACCTGGTCACCTTTGAGACTGCACAGCTTTGCCTAAAGAGATAGCAAAAGAGTCTACATGGCAGTCACGGCTGCGGGCCACAACAGCGGGCCCGGCCTGGATTGCACTGGGGCGGTGGGGCAGGGAGAAGATGGGAAAAGCTTGGAGGAAGCAAAAGACCTCTCTTTCCAAGCCTTCTTCACCCCTGGTGGTCCCAGAAAGAGAGGCATCCAGGCATGGGAGTAAAAAGGGGGACCTAGGAGCCAGGAAAGAAGCAGGGGAAAAAATTCAGAGGCTATGACCTCCAAATGTAGTAGAAGTTGAATCCGAGGTCCTGTGATCAATATTTGGGAAACAGACACTTGTTTGGTTTCTTATCTTTCCTCTGTCCCTGAGGCCCCAGGGAGCTGCCTGCCATGAAGCAGGGAGGTGACAGGGAACAGGGAACAGGGGCACATGGGTGCGAGAGAGGGTTTGTTCCGTTCAGAAAGGTGGTAGTGGCTTAAGAGTCTTTGCGAATTGAAGAGACAAAGGCTGGATGGGGATCTGGAGTGAGGAACTTGGGACAGAGGATTTCCGAAGGATCTGAGGATAGTCTCTGTGGACTGACAGAAGATAGAAGGATAGACTGGATGCCATGATTTAGGGGTAGTTTGAGATTAGCAAGTGGGGAACAGTTTCCTCTTGGATTCAGAGAACTTGGTAACTTTGTGGGAGGGTGGAAGGGGAAAGAGAGGGCAACAAGAGGAGAAGTGCAAAGAATGCGACAGGCAGACAGTGTGAGCTGATAGAGGCAAAAACTGATGTGTGTTTTTAAAAATGGGAAAGAGCATCCCCTTTCGGAAGCTTCCTTTCTGTCTTTGTAGAGATAGGGTAGCAGTAGCTCAGCACTTCTTCCTTGACTTCCACTAGGTACTCAGCAACGGAGAGGAGCTTTGTAAGCAACCTTTGAGTGGCTGACCGACCGCTGACTGCCCACCCTCGTGAACCTCAGTGCGATCATCCTACCCACCTACCCTGTACTCCCCCCCCCCCCCCGCAAAACAAATTCAACAAAGAACAAACAAAAATGATCTCAATAAGGGCAAACAGGGCTAGCTCTTTTAAAAGCAACTTCAGCCCCCAGTCTTCTGGTGACCAAGGATCCCATTCTGAGCCGAAGCAGCAGAAAAAGCCTCTGTCCCTGCGGGAGCTGCGCTGCGGCTAGAATTTAGTCATTTGCCTCTTGTGTGCCCTTGTCCGGGTCCCTTGTCCCATGCTCTTTTCTAGTGTGGCTTCCAACTTTGCGAACACTTCAAAGTTCAGCTCATCTCCATTTCCTCTTAAATATTAATGAAGGTTTTAAATCTTTAGGTTTGTAAACAGAGGAATGTGTTTGTTGTTAATGAAGATGGCTTTGTAGAGTAGACATTTGTTTCCTTAATCCCTGGCTCTCTAAAAATGCTTGAGTGGGAAGGAACAAAGAAACATGGGAAGGAGAACTGAGCGGTTTTCCCCAAGGCCAGCACAGACGAAGCCGATGATAACTCGGAGGGGAGGGGGCGGGAGAAAGCCTGCCCCATTGAAAAAAGAAAAGAAAATCCAGGCTGTATCCCACCCTGCCTCAGACTAAGGTGGGGGGGGTAAGGAAGAAAGAACATCACAGGGATATATAAAGTCTCCTGGGTGCCAGTGGAAAGCCCCTAAAACTAATACTAATGGGACCACAATTAGCAGCAGCCAGGCTCTTTGGTCAAGAAAGATTTGTTTCTCAATAAGGAACATCCAGAAGTTGAGCCCTGGAAAACTCCACCTATCTCGGTGTGGAGACAAAGGTAGCCAGGATGGAGAGGCAGAGGGGAGTGGGGGGAGAATCTTGGGCAGTGGAGTGGGGGTGGGGGAGAGACTGTGAATCCTGGGCAGCAGAGGGGGGGAGGATGCTGGGGGAAGGAGGAAGATAGTAGCAAGACTGGCTGGCCTAAGGGCATAGTCCACTTTGAGTGGCCTGCAGGCAGGGTCTCTCCTGACTGATTGGATGTCTCTCTCCCAATGACCTCTGTTTAGCAGACAATAACTCACTGGATTAATGGCCAATCAGTGGAAGTCCTCCAAATATAAAACTCCAAAGTCAGACAGGATAGGACCAGAGTCTGGGTCTGGCAGTATATATATATATATATATATATATATATATATAACTTTCTCTCTCAAAACAGGTTTGGAGGACTGGACTGACCAGAGCCTGGCATTTCTGAAAATGAAGTTACTTCGCTGTTTCCACTTCCTGCCTCAGAATCCCCAAGCCATACCTTTCCTGGGCATCCTAAAACTCCCAGAAACCCATCACCCTCCTTATATCCTTGATCCCAAAAGAAATTGCCCTTTCATGAAGCAGTGCATCTGGAAAGCCATTGCTTTCCAGTTTTGTGTCTCTGTAGTTGGAAGAAGAAAAAGAAAACAGAGTGAAACAAAGTAGGGTCTTCCGTTTGGCTGGCCTCTGTTCTAGTTACCCTGGAAGGACAGACAGTATGGTGCACTGTGTCCTGCCCTCTCCCAGATAAAGAAGGTTTAAACGCCCAGCGTCAAGGCTGAATCTGTGGGGAAGCTGCACCTGCCTTCACAGAGTCTAAACTGTAATCCCACAATCCAGGTCTTGGGTTAAGGCAAGAGAATCCTCAGATGCTGGACAACTCCAGCCCTGGCTCAGCATCCAACAGGAAAAGAGCCTTGTCTGGTGAAGCTAAGGCCCACCTCCCTTAAACCCCTTGCCAATCCGGGCTCACCCCATCTAGCTAGACCTCTTTTGTCATTGCTCATAACCTGGGCTTCCATTCTGTTGAGAACAGGTATTCCATCAAAACACATAGTCCAGAGGACTTACTTCCTAGAGATACAGGTGGAGACAAACTCCAACTCCGAATATTGAAAACAAATCATGCAGTAACTTCTACAGTCAGAGAGCCACAGAACTGCCAGACACACAGGAAGTGGGATACTCCCAAGCAGTATCCCACAGAAGATGGGGATACTGAGAGGCAGGCACCCAAGAACAGAATGAGGGAGAACTTGAAGTGTCTAATGCAACTCTGCCATTGTAGCAGAGAGGGAAACTGAGGCCCACAGTGGAAAATAAATTGATCTTGGGTTCCGCTTGCCACTGTCTTGAGCTCTAGGAGACTCAGCCTTGAGTCTAGGAGACTTTAATCATGGCAGCTTGGCTGTATGACTTGAAGCTGAGCATTCTTTGGGCCTCAGTGTACCCCTCTTTAAAGCCAAGCTGTTTGTGGGGAGGTGAAAGAGCAGAGTAAATCAATGTTCTCCAAGGTTCCCTTTCAGGCTGAATATCAGTAATTCTCTATGTTCTAATGTAAATATGAGTAACTGCAAACAATAATAAACTGAGTTCAGACGATAGATAAGTGCACCAGCGCCATTGTTATCAGATGCAAAACACTTCCTCTTGGGATTTACATGTTTCCTGGCTACCAGTTACCACTAAGCACACATCCCAGTCTGGGTCCTCTCTCAGCTCAAGAAACAGCGGGTCTTACTGCTCCTCTTCTGAGTGGAGGATGGGTTGTTTTTTTACTCTTCTTACAAAATCAAAAGTGCTATTTTTGGATGCAGCAATCTGAGTAGTAAATAATTAATTTGTATAATTAGAAGCGGAAGGCTTCAACCTGGCAATTTTTAACCAGGCATCAATAAGCCCATTGTACCAGCTTGGCCTTCTCACCCCAATCGCCCCACCTCTGCCCACACACCTACCAGCTTCCAGAGTTGCCCTCCCCCACCCCTCAAATGACAACCAGCATTTCTAGGATGGCCAAAATGGGGGGGGGGGAGTTGTCCTCAGAGCCAGAATCTGCTCCCATCCCAACAAAGTTCCTTTCTCTGCTGTGTTCCCCCAGAGGTCCATCTGCAGGCAGCTGCCCCTCAGTGCCAGGTTGAGCTCTCAGCTCTTGAGAAACACGCAAGCCACCTTCTCAGCTCAAGATGCCCCGACAATGCAGTGGGTTTGCATTTCAAGAAACTCCCATTAATATCAATTTACTTCACTGAAACCTCGGGTTCTTCATCAAGTTGATGATTTATGATAAAATCAATTAAATTACGGCCACTTAGGGCCCAGCCGCTTCCTCTCAGATTTCATTGGTTCGGGCCCAAGTGTCTGGTGGAAAAATGCAAGTTTAGCTGGAGGCGAGGAAAGATAATTCTGTGGCTGAGAAAATTTAATGCAAAACAATTTGCAGGCAAAGCCGGTGTCTGGACAGAAACACAGGAGCCACTAGTTGGCCTGCGGAAATAACTATCTAGGGGTCAAAATGTTTTCTCGACACCCTCAACATTCTGCATGGTTCCCTTATTTGTGGTCAACTGTGCGTTTATTTAACACCGCCTCTCAACAGAGACTGGGAGAATTTAAGCAGCAATGGCAGGACCCAACCCTTCCAAGACCAGATTTCAATCTCCCCCATTTCCCCCACCCCACAGCGTTTCACCCTATTCTTAGCTTCCCACTACAAAGTTACTGATCCTAAGTGAAGATCAGGCAGCGTGGGCGTGGACAGGCAGTACTTAAGGAAAGGAAAGAGGAGCTGTGGCCAGAGGCCTGGACGCGCTGGCTTTGCAGCCTGTGACTTTTTTAGAAGAAAGAAAAGCCAGGCAGGAGAAACAGGATAAAGAGGCAGTGAATCACAGACAGCATAAAGAGGCAGTGAATGGTACCCAAAGCTACTCTGTTTCAAGATACCAGGACCAGAGGACACCCAGTCCCACTCGGCCTCTATAACCACCCACGAATTAATTCTACATAGCTGCAATGCCAATCAGAACATATATATACACGCCCAGTGTTTAGGCCCACTCCCACAGTACACAAATAATGTGTGCCTGCACACTCCTTATGCCTCACAAAAGCACCACACCCTTCACCTGTGAAGAGGTGATTCCTGGGGTCTTCTGTCATCTGAGAAAATAAACCCCAACGCATGGGCCTGGCATCGCCTCTCCTCCAAGGAAAGCGGCTTCTCCCAGCCTCTACTCTGTTTGGTTTTTGGTTTCCAGAGCAGGCAGATAGTAAACACAGCTTCTCTGAAAGCCATAAATCAAGCCCTCTCCTACCTTCTCAGCTTAACACCCAGCCTCTGCGTAACCTCTTGTCATTTCAGCTTCAAATAACTCCTAGGTGCTAAAGGGCTGGCCCACAGTGGCAGCTGGGCTGTGCAAGCCAGGCCCAGCCTCTTGTTTCCCTCACCACCTACAGCTCCCATCCCCCCTCAGGAAAATCCTCCAAAGTCTCCATCCCTCCTGAACCCAGAGCTCCCCACACCCTGATCGGATCTTGTCTACCCACAGGTACAACTCCACATTCTTCCACACTCGCCCTACACCCCAGGGCCCTGGACTCCAATCTCAGTCCCACACCACCTCTTCTAAGTTGTTCTGATCTTTGTCTAGCATTAAGATGCCAACGTGGGGAATGAGGGTGTCCGCGACCCTCTCTCCACATCCACCGGGCCGTGAGGCGCTGGACTGAGCACCGCACACTTACCTGTGCGGTCTCGGACTAGGGTGCGAACTGCGGCGGGCGGGCGGGTGCGGGGAACGCATGAGAGCTGATGGCCAGTCCTGGGACCCTCAGCCCGAGCTGGGGATGCGCCTGGGCCGGCCACATCCTGGTCGCTTGGCCCCGGGAGCACCTCCGCCGTGTGGAGGGGGGTGGTGAGGGAGAAAGAGGGCGGCCAGCGCCTCGCCCCCGCCCCCGGCTTTGTTCCGCCTGCGGAGCCGGGCTCCTGCCCAGGGAAGCTCCCGGTAGGGCGAGCCCGCGGTCCCACCAAGGCCGGCGCCGGGCTGCGGAAAACCCAGGTTGGTGCGGGACCCGATCTGAGAGGTGACCGAGTCGCCGGGCGAAAGAAGTGGCAACTGACAGGGCCACAGAGAAGCGCGGGGGTTTCGGGGGCGCCATGGCGGAAGGCGGGAGCACCGGCGGCTCTTCAATGTCACCAGCGAAATGGGTTCCATATGTCCGGCCCGAAGGAGAAGGGAGGGAATGGGAGACGGTCCAGGGCAGGGCAGGAGGGGGTGGGGGTACTGTGAAGGAGGGAGAGCTTGGGCAACAGAGGTAAGGGGAAGAACTGGAAGGCCCAAAGGATTGCTTTCTTTCTTTTTCTGCTCCTTCCCCAACTTCCCATTCAGGCCTTTTAAAGTTGCTTAGGTTCCCCTTTATTCTTTTCTTTCCTGAAAGATGAAAGAGGGAGGGGATTGAAGGGTTAAGGGAAGAGGTGTGGAGGTGAAAGTTATTGTAAAACCAACTCCTCCTTGGTTTCAAAAGAGAGTTAAGAGGGGGAGCTGGGGAAGGAGGAGTCTTCCCTCTAGGTTTCAGAATCTTGTTCCAATCTCCCTGTGGTGATGGTGATGGCGTTTGTTTGGGGAAAGTGCCCTGATTACTGCCCCAGTACTAGTGCAGCAGACTAGCATGTCCAGGACACCTTGGCCATCCCCTGGCATACTAGATTGTCCCCCTCCCCGGGGTGGGGGGGGTGCTTCACACCTGATTAGGGCCTACTCTATAGGCAGTAGTTTCTAAGAAGGTCTCAGTTTTGGCAAGTTCCTGTAAAGAAAGCTTCACTTACTGGGGGTGGAGAACCGGCTCATGGAGTCTGAAGGCAGGCGTTGGCCCTCTTGAGGGGTACAGGCGCCCCACCACCACCTCTGTGGTCTCTATCTCTTTCTCACAGCCTTTTGTTGCCTTACCCTCTCCCAGCTTCTTAAGGGAATCTGAGTGGTACCTCAGGCAGGACTTCTGAGTGTCTCCAGGAATCACTTCTGGGCTGGGCATGCTCCTTAGGCTGCCTGCCTCTCCTTATCCTCTGGTCCCCTTTCCCCTGGGTGGGGGGGGAGTCTACACCCTGTCTCTGAGAGAGTCTTTTCTGGAGAAAAGAGAAGCAAAATGAGCAGAGTCTTTTTGTACTTCTTTCGTTTGACTGTGTTGTGTGTCTTTCCAGGACAACCTCTCTTCCCCTTACAAGCGGCCTTTGTCTCCTCTGCTCTAGTCCTAACACCCTGTCCTTGAGCTCAGCTTTGACTTTCCACCCCAAAAGGAGCTTGCTGTCCCCCCTCTCTCCCTCCCCCCTCACTCTCTCACTCATCTTTCCATCCAATTCATCTGGTCCTCAAAGCATTAGCAGCCCAGCATCCTGGCATCTTAAAGGCGTGGTGATAGATGCTACAGTTGTCTAGAGAAAGAGGACAGTGAGCCCATGCTGGGGGAAAGGCCAGATCAGCAACCTTCCTAGACTCTCATCCACCAAATATGTGATTCCATCCATACGTGGCATAGAAGCAGATACAAGGGTGGGGGTTAAAAATATAAGAGGCAGGGTGCTTCAAGGCTTCAAACTGAAACAAAAGCATATATATTATATACACATGCGCATATAATTTATATGAAATATCTATGAAAATATATGTATATATGTAATATGCAGTCTTCTCAAACTTGCTGATTTGGGGGAAAGGCCTAGATGTCTAGATGAATGCACTAGGCCTCAGATAAGGGGATTCAAGAGGGGCCGATGATTGATTGATAATAGTGACAAGGGATGATGGTCTCCTTGCTTTGTCTCCTGAGGAAGTCTGTATGAGAGTTGTGGGAGAGGGAAGGGGAGTGTACCCATACCACCTCATTCTCCAGGACCCAGAGGAGACAAAGGCAAGACATAAGGGAGAAAAAATGCTGGGGGGGGGCAGATCTCCCAGGGAAAGGTGACAGGGGGAAAAGTGGGAGGTAAAGAGAAGTGAAGACTCTGGAGATGGTGGTAGGGACCTGAGAGCAGCTGCCAGAATCTCCAGGCAGCTCTGACCCAACTCCCCAGACTAGATTCTTCAGGTTCCACACTCTCCTTCTTAATCCTCTGAAGCAGGCTGAACTCAGGAGCAAGCACAAGTCTACCCTCCCTCCTTCTTGCTCTTCCTCCTCTTTAAGGAGAAAGAAATGGATCTTGGCCCCTGCTTAGAGATTCCAAGATTTTGGCCTAAATTCTGGGGCACCAAGTGAGAGTGAACATTACCTTCTTCACCTTTACATGTGAACATGTGAAAACACACACCAGGTGAGAAGGAAAACACATGCCCACCTTTCACACTGGGGTTCCCTGACTTGGATGGAAACCAGCCTGAAAGGCTTGGCTGCCAGCTCCCAAGGCACACTTCCCCCAGACGGTCTCCCTCCCTGCGGTTGCTAGCCCTGTTGAGGTTGTCCCTGAATCCAAACTCTTCCCAGTTCCTTTTATGCAGAACAGATGGTGGATGACCCTTTCTGTCTCTTCAGATCTCTTTCGACCCAGAATTCCCATTAAGAAGCTTATATACACTGACCCTCAGATCCCTGTTAACCAGGAGAGGTAGGACTCAGGGATGACTTGGAGAATAGGCTCCTGGATGCTGCCTGGCCTGTGTTGCCACTCCACGAGACTGATGCCATGAATAATTTAACACCTGTACACAGTCACTCTAATTCTTCTGCTCAAAGGTTTACACTAGCAGGCAAAGTTAAATATCACAGATAATAGTGGCTATAAAGTCAAATGGCCTGACTACAGCCAGGAAAGGAGCAGCCCACAGCCTGGACTTGGCAAGGCTCTGCCTCTCTGCCTTTCATCCATCACAAGTTTGGGGCGTAGGACAGGCTATCCCCCAAGAAGTCACATTTGACTTTACTTCTGACCAGCAACCTCTCCTCTACCTGAAACACTGGGGGAAAGTTACCAGATCTCCCACTCTTGATCTGCTGCACCCCAATTGCTCAGTCTTTGGCAGAGGATAAGGCAAAGAAACACATCCAATATTCTAGAACACTCTTGAACTTTCCAGGGCCACTTGGCTCCTAAAACATTTCTAGAATAACTTAAGAGAACTTCTCCCACTTTAGCCCCCAACACACAACACACACACACACACACACACACACACACACACACACACACACACACACGAGAGAGAGAGAGAGAGAGAGAGAGAGAGAGAGAGAGAGAGAGACAGAGACAGAGAGAGAGAGAGACAGAGAGAGAGAGACAGAGAGAGAGAGAGACAGAGAGACAGAAAGAGAGAGACAGAGAGAGACAGAGAGAGACAGAGAGAGAGATGACAGAGACAGAGAGAGATGACAGAGACAGAGAGACAGGGACAGAGAGACAAAAAGAGACAGAGACGGACTCTCACTGCCCGAGAAACTTTCTTTGTTTCAATAGGTCCGAAGGAAGGCTCCTGGGGTGTGAATTCATTTCCTTGTTTTGTCGCCCAGAGGGTGGGGAGCCAGGGCTTTCAGCTTCTCTCCCGCCCTTCGCCCTTTTGCAGCCTCTATTGTCTTCCCCGAGTTAGGTAACTCCTTCTCCACCCTCCATAACTAGCCACACACCAAACCTTTATTAAGTAAAGCTTGAAGACTCTACTCAATTTCCCTGTCTCCATGTCAGTCGCATAATATTTCTATTGGGTCTCCACTGAATACAAAAAATCTGATGCCTTAAAGTCCTGTAATTTCTTCTAATGCCTCCACCTCTTTTTGCACACACACCCCACCTTTTTCCGCCTTCCGAGTTGGGTTTGTTCACCCAGGGGTGGAGTTGGAAATGCCAAACTCCTAGGAGGAGCAGCCGCCGCAGAGTCCAGCAGTACTTGCCGCTGGAATGCTGACTCTATGGGGCTTGCAAATATCATTTTTCTATTAGGGCATGATCTTTGACTGGGTTTATATGCCAACAAGGCATTTCTGGTTTACCAAAGTTATACAAATCTCATCTTAATTGATAATCACAGATGCTGTAATTTAGGACCTCCAGCTATAGAGCTTTCATATTAACTGCTGATGCATTACTGTAAATTGTCTGAAATAACCCAACTCCTGGGAGCAGAGCAGAGAGGGAGGAAGTGTCTCCAAAAGCGTCTCTCTCTCTCTCTCTCTCCCCCACCACAGAACCAGCCCAGCTTCTACATCATTTTCTGTGAGAAATGATTTATCGAAGACATGGCCATAAACAACACAACTCACTCACAAACACATGCAGACACGCGCGTGCATACACACACACACACAATGGTTGGCATGCCGGCTGAGAAGCTGACACCCATATTGCTATAAATCATGAAAAAGGTTGGAGGAGAGAGAGAGAGAGAGAGAGAGAGAGAGAGAGAGAGAGAGAGAGAGAGAGAGAGAAATATTCCTAAAATCTCTATGCAATGCCTCAATGGGTATGAACACAGAGCACACTGTGAAGAGAAATGGCAGGAAATGAAGATGGCTATTTGTCACATTTTACGACAATAACATTAATAACAAACAATAAATTTACATGGACATATAAGGCGCGGTAGGTAGTGAGAATTCCTTCTACTTACAGTACCCCAGCCCGCGGTGTGGTTCCAGCTGCGGGGCTCTTTCACTGATGCTTCCCTCTCTCTCTCTCTCTCTCTCTCTCTCTCTCTCTCTCTCTCTCTCTCTCTCTTTCTCTCTCTCCCTCTTTTTTTTTCTCAGGGTAAAAGCTTGTTTTTCAAAGGACAGTTGAATTGGACGTCAGAAACAGGGAGACCGAGCCTGCGATTTTCCTGACGAATACATATCTATTCTGCAACCTCGGCATTAATTATTTAATGAATCACGTGACCAGGAGGGGGAAGGGGGTCTTTCGATTTCAGGCTCAAAGGACCACTATGACCTTCCCCTTCAGGAGGAGAAATTTTCCTGTAAAATAGGTTCCCCCCAATGCACCAATGGAACAGTAGCAAGGTCTCTCTCCCACAGGCACCTCTATACCACTCTCCTTATAGCTCCCTACCCCCACACGCACACACTTACCCACAGCCCACCTCTCCTCTCTCCCTTCGCCTCCTGCTTCTGTTTAGTTCCTAGAGGTGCAGAAACAGTCTGCAGGGGCGTCAGGGTGGGGGTGGGGTGGGCATTGAGCCCTTCTGCAAGCCCCTGGTTTTCTTGCGTCCTATTTGTATCCTTTAGAATTGAAATTCCACTTCCAACTTCAGTCTGTCCCCCACTACAGTCTTATTTATTTTAGCAGGACCCCCCACTCCCTTCGAACTCATCATCAGTGTATCTAAGGAAAGCAGATGGGAAATGAGGACTTCATGCAAGTCCTTGCTACCTTGTCCGTATCAAGAGCGGGACTTCTTCGTGCTTTAATTCACTTTCTGATCTTTTGTGTTGTGCCTTTGAAAGGTCAGGGGCAAATGCAGTGAAGGGATGACTGGATCTCCCAGGATTGAGAATAATCAGGAGGGGGACTTTCCCCCTTAGCATTGTTACTCTCCTAGGGAGTTAAATGCTGCTGCAGATTTGATAATAAACTCCAGAGACAAAGGCCTAGGGACCAAGGATTCCATACAAAAGAAGTGGATTCTGGGACTCTACCTGTGTGTCTGGCCCACCTCAGTCTCTGAAAACCACCAATGGCCGTACCTGAAGTGTTGAAACAAGAGCTGACAAAAATGGATAGGGATGCCTTGAAGCCTGCCTAGCAGCCTGGGGTCTATATTTCCAGGTGTTAGTTTCCTAGACTTCCAATCAACAGACAATGGAGAGCGATCAATGAGGAAAAGATAGGGATGGTACATGTAGGAAGTGTTAAACATTAGGACAGAAGAAATCCATGCCCTAAACGGGGAGGGGGACAGGGAAGGGGTATACGGACTCTTCCCCTTCAAGAATAAACATAGCCAAACAAACCCCAAATTCCACAAGTTATAAGTGAATCTGAGTCCATAGCTACAGCAGGGAGATGGGGGGGGGGATGCAAAAGGAAGTAGAAAGGCATTCCTAAGAAGCCCGCTCTGCACATTCCCAGCCTTATCTACCTCAACAGCTCTGGAGTAGCTGCAACCAGGCCAACAGACAGCGCTTCCGTGTAATGGGGAAGAATAGAGCCAATAGGGTAGGGGAGCCGAGGAATGGGGATTGAGGGCCTCCTCTGGTTTGTTTAGAAGGGTCTGAACCAAAAGCGACTCAATGGAGGTTAAGGACCTCTTCTTGTAACATACCCCAAAGAAACAGCCTCCCTACGTGTGCCTTGGAGGTTTCGAGGCAGCAGGACCCCTGCGGAAAGTACTGGAATCCTGCCCCAACCCCACGGGGAGGGGGCGCCGGCGGGGCCCAGACTCTGTAGGGGGGGAGTGGTCAGCTTTGATTGTCCAGATACCGAACACAGACTAGTATTGAATTCAGCCTGATGCGGATGAAGGCCTGCTCCCGGCTCCTGCGAGGCCACGGTCTACGAATCCATTAAAACGAAAATTGTCCTTCAAAGCCAAACAAGGTGGGGGGGTGGAGGAATAGAGGAGAAGGAGGAGGAGGAGGAGGAGCAGGAGGAGAAAGAGAGAGAGAGAGAGAGAGAGAGAGAGAGAGAGAGAGAGAGAGAGAGAGACACGAAGGGACACGAAGAAATGTCAATCTTTAAAATTGAAGATAGCAATCCTTAAAACGATGAAATTATGTTTAAGGACAAGAAAAAAGAGAACCCTGCTTCATAAAGGGGAGGCCAGGCAGGTTCGGTTAAAGTACGCACAGCACACTCTTTTCGGATCCTGGGAAATGTCCATGTTCAAATAAACAAGCGCCTGAGTGCGAGCTGAGCGCTTTCTTGCTGCCGATAAAGCGAACGTTTAGACGGAGGAAAGCGAGATTGATTTACGAATCTGAACGCGCCAGTTTTATGGCCGATCACAAATCCGTCAGCGCTCAACTCACGCTGGGAAACTTCCCAACTCCGTTTTCCAATCAAAACCGCTCCGTAGTCACCGCTTTCTAGGGAGACCCACCAGGCGCTGAGGCTGCCTCCGGGACCCTCGTGGGACTAAGCAGTCTCCTGCCCAGGCTGGCAGGCAAGCGACAGAAGAGAGGGAGTGCAAAGGGCCCAGGGAACTGGGGGAGAGGTCAAAGGATTGGAAGGCCTTACTGGGGGGGGGGCACTAGAGGAGGAGGGACCAAGCTGCTGTCAGCTCCAAAAAGGTTCAGGTCTGGAAATAGGAGAAAGAGGGGTGGGGGGTCTTTCTCGCGGTGAGTCCAGGGGAACAAAAGCCTTTGGGGGAACCCCGGCTTTTCCCTTCTGTTGTCTCTCTTCTTCCTTTTGGTGAACCCCTAATCCTCAGCGATTTTAAACCGCACAAAACAGTTTATAAAAGTTCTATGTGACTGGGTCTTTGTCACTTGGCCCTACAGAGGGTCTTTGCAATGGACAGTCACCAGTTGTGTATCTTTACTGGCAGTAGGTGCCCATTATCAACAAGCCCCCAGATATTTTCAATATCAAAGTGGCCCAGTTTGCCTCTCTGCCCACCCCTTTCCTTTCTGAGCCTCCCCTCCACAAGTCCCTCCATTTATGCCACCCAGGGGCAAAGAAAAAGCCAGTTATTTCTTGGATCCAGTTATTTTTTGTCTGAGACAAGAGTCCCGAAATTACAGAAAAGCAGAAAAGATTCACACAGTGTGTGCAAGCAACACCTCACACGCTGTCCAGCAAAGCACTGCCTCTTCCTTTCTTAATTTAAGGAGAGCAGGAAAAAAAAAAATAAACCAGCCTGCTTCCTTCTCTTCTCTTTGTCATCTCTTCTTCCTTCTCCTTCAGTGCGTGCTGCTACTGAGGATATTTAATGCAGAAGATAGAGCACTGATCATAGAGAGGGGGGGTCTATGCTCTAGCGTTCCCCCTTTTAGCAAATCTTCCATTTATCTCTTGACTTGAAAAGTTTCTACTAACTTTGGTTAGCACAGAAAAGTGGGCCCTGGAAGTGGTCAGGGCAGCCTTCGGGGTTCTGGTTGTTGAGTTACCTAAGGAAAAGGAAGATGGGGCATCAGAAAAGGAGATAAAGGTGTTAGAGATTTAAAAAAAAAAAAAAACAGCTTCCTAAACAAAGGAACTTCTAGAAAATAGTTGGAGAGAGAGAGAGAGAGAGAGAGAGAGAGAGAGAGAGAGAGAGAGAGAGAGAATGAAGGAATATCTTCAAGATAGTGTTCATGGTGGGAGTCCTTTCTCTCCAGCTCAAGAATGTCTTCCTCTGATGGTCTGTCACTGGTGACTGTCTGATGTCTGCATTGCATTCTTTAGTCCTCCTTCCCTGGGCTCCCTTTAAACAAAGAGAGAGAGAGAGAGAGAGAGAGAGAGAGAGAGAGAGAGAGAGAGAGAGAGAGAGAGAAGCAAATGGAGTTGGGAAGGGAATGGGGCTGAAGCCAAATGCAGGGAAGGGGCTTTATATAGACAGACCAGCACAGTACTCTCTACCCCCAGGACTTCTGGGCTAACTTAAAAAGACAAAACAAAACAAACAAAACAAAACAAACAGAACTCTACCTTTCTTCCCAATCCACAATAATAGAAAAATGATCCATAAATTCCAAGCTAGCAAAGCATTTGGGCACTACAGTGGGATAAAGAAGCTAGGAACCCCGAAGAGGTATGATTTTCCCTCTGAGGCAGGAAGCGAGAGCTAGCACAATGTCCAGTCTCAGAGAGGTCAAGGGGCTTCCGAGGTCATTTTGTGGTTCTAATACCAAGCTAATCGCCTAGAAAACGTGGCCTCTCCATGAACTCTTCATCCTGCCAGCCTCCCGCCTCCAAACTCTAAGTGAGGCCTCGGGGAAGAGGAGATAGCACATTCAGGTCTAATGCAGAGTCCACTGATTCCTCAGCTTGAGAAGCAAGGCCCCAGAGGAAGAACAGAGCCCCCAAACCTAGAAAGAAAGAAAGAAAGAAAGAAAGAAAGAAAGAAAGAAAGAAAGAAAGAAAGAAAGAAAGAAAGAAAGAAAGAAAGGAAGAAAGGAAGAAAGGAAGGAAGGAAGAAGGAAAGAAAGAAAGAAAGAAAGAAAGAAAGAAAGAAAGAAAGAAAGAAAGAAAGAAAGAAAGAAAGAAAGAAAGAAAGAAAGAAAGAAAGAAACGAAGGAAGGAAGGAAGAAGAAAAGAAAGAAAGAAAGAAAGAAAGAAAGAAAGAAAGAAAGAAAGAAAGAAAGAAAGAAAGAAAGAAAGAAGAAACTGAACACGGAGACTCTAGGAGGCCTGGAGTGGGGGGGGGGGTGGGATTGGGTGGGGGCAAAACAAAAGAGAATTTATGCTTCCATGCACCTAGCCCTGAGCAGTAGTTTCTCTTTTTCAAAGGCTAAAGATTTATCTAGAATCCCAAACTAGACACAAGAAGAAAACCCAACCAAATCCACTTCTACCAGCTCCAAGGCTAGAGGACTCTCTTCCTTCAAGAACTGGATTCCATTTTTTTTTTTAAGGAGACTGGAGACTTCAGTGACAATGTCTCGCTGGTAAACAGTGTAGACAATCAGAGTCCCAGGACACAGGCACGCACACGCTCTCCCAGGCCTGCTAGCCTGCACATTTCAAAACCGGAGAAGCACTTCTGAACAGCCTCACAAACAGCCTCTCTGGTGTTTTTCAGGGGCCCTGACACCTCTGTCCCAACCAGTTCAAACACTCTCCAGGTGTCCAGGCCTTTCTCTCCTTCTCTGTCTCCTTGTCTCTCCTTTTCTCCCAAACATCAGTCATCATAAAAGGCAGCAAACCTGCCCAAGCATCCACCATAAAATAAAACCCCACAAAGATAGTTCAAAAAGAAAGAGGAGGTGAGAGGTTTTCTTTTTTCTTTTACTTGTGAAAAGAGCCCATAAAATGATTTAAAAAAAAAAAAAATCCAGCCCAAACCCGGGCTTTGTTACCTTCTGCGCCTCTTGCCGGCTCTAGCCTGAGCTCCTCTGGTCCCATTCATGACGAAATGCTTCTTCCAAAACTGAGAGAAAAAAGTTTTCAACTTTATGGCTCCAAAATTTTTCCCCCTTGCAGATCCGGGAGAGGCGGCTAACACTTTTTTCCCCAACAGCCGGTCTGCGGAGAGTTGCTGTCGAATAATGACAAAGGAGAGAGGATACGTATTTAAAGAAAAGAAGTGATTAATGGTTTTCTGTATAATTCTCACATTTTTCTTAGCTCTTGTCTACACAGAATGGCTGTGAACTTTAAGCTCTATAGAAATCTTAGGTCCGTCCTCATCCTGGTCCTCCTCCTCCTCTTCTTCTTCTTTTTAAAGATTCTATTCATACCTTCCAAGGAGCAGCTTTGACTTATTCTTTAGAGACATTCCTGCAGGGAGGCCTTATGGTTTTAAAGAACTATTTTTTCCCTCAACTAAGGGTTGTCTCATCTCCTCAGCTCAAACATTACACCATCCCCAAGACAGAGCTAACCCTCTCCTCATCCTCCTTCAGGGCTACACTTCAGCCAACTCTTTCTTTCTCCCTTCCTTTCTCTTTAAAAACTGGTCTTCTGATTTCGTTCTAGTGGGCAGTTCTACTGTGCTGGGTTCTCTGGCCTCCTCAGATTCCTGCTAGCCTTGCAGGCCAACCAGAGAAATGTAAAATAAACAACAGTCAAACACGTGCAAGGGACTGGCTCTTTATTTTCTGGAAAGAAATGGAACAAAAAACAAAACAAAACAACAAAAACCTAAATGACTTTGAATTGTGCAGCTTCTTTGCGGCCGCCCCCTGAGCCATCACAGGCTCACAGAACCCAGGTTTAGAATCCCGGGCCTCAGAACTTCTTGACTATAGTACACAAAAATGACCCAGACCTGGCAGAGATCTCTGAGGATCACCTGCATCCCTTCCCCTGCCCCCACTCCGTTCTAGGGGGTTATTGGGATCTCAGAGACAGACAGCTATTTGGTCCCCAGCGTTACTTTCGATACTTTCTATGAGAAAGAAAATGAAAATTAATACAGGAGCAGGGCTTCACAAAAGAGCCCATTTGTCTTCTTGATTATCTATCTGCTTGTCAGAGTTTGAGCTATGGCACCGGCTAGTTCCTTTGTAATATAAAAATACTCAGAAACCCTGCAAACACCCAGAAACATCTGTGCTAAAAATTAGACTCATTAAAGCCTTAAACACCTCAAAGGAAAGTGATACCTTCTTATTGCAGGGAGGAAAGAGGCTGGCCTCATGGAGTCCTTTCTCGAACCTTAATAACCAAAGAGCCGTCTGTCTAGAAGGAGACAGCTTAACTGCATTTTATTTGCTTATGACAAATAAATCCCGATATGAAAGACTTTGCCCTACTTAAGCTTCTGGTGTCCTACAATGAACACACACACACACACACACACACACACCACACCTTGGGGACTGGAATCAGCCCTCCCAATCCTTGTGATTCATATTTGGATTGGACTGGGGGATTGGGGGATTTTAAACCTAAAACAAAACACATCCATCCCAAAGGGTAAACAAACCAGCTTCTACAATGTAGAAGAATTCTTCTGAGAGAGAAATTCCCAAGGAAGCTTTAAAAGAAGAAAGAGAAAGAAAAATGAAGGAAGAAAGAAAGAAAGAGAGAGAGAGAGAGAGAGAGAGAGAGAGAGAAAGAAAGAAAGAAAGAAAGAAAGAAAGAAAGAAAGAAAAAGAAAGACAGAAGACAAACAAGTTTAATTGTGAGGCCACACCCTCTAGGATGTTTGGCATGTACACTGGGTGGGGGGCACTTGTTCACACCCTGAACTTCAACATTCCAACAAAACCACGATGTGATGGTCACGAGAAACCAAACATTTATTTCTGTTGTCACTCTGTACAGGACACAAATTTTCACACCAACAAAAGGTTCTAGGCTCAGGAAGCCCCAGAGGTAGGAAGGGGCCTGGTTTTGGAATGTCAGAAAGAGAACAGGAGAGAGGACACACATGACATAAAATAATAATAATAATATTAATAATAATAATAATTAAACAACGATGCAACAATGATAACAACGGGAGAGGGTTCGGCAACATTGTCCTTCCAGAGTAGGAGGGCTACAGCATTTTATTTCCTAATTTCACATTCATTTGTAACCTAAGAGAAGGCCTCAGCTCTACTGCTGTCCACTGCCCAGAAGACATTCCCAGCTCCCAGAACTCCACTGGCCCTCACCCTGCCAGGTCCTGCTGGACCTTCTAACAGAAGGCCCCCTTGAGTGTCCACATTGCTTGCTTGCTTTCTTTTCTAATTTTCATTTATTTCTTGGGTTCAGATTTGGGAGGCCACATTGTGCAGACAGCCCCCTCGCTTCCCTTCTGTCCCCCCCCTTCTAAGTCTATTGTGGAAGTTACCACCCCCACCCCAAAGTTGGCACAGACTGGGAGGAAAGTTTTGTGTGTGTGTGTGTGTGTGTGTGTGTGTGTGTGTGTGTGTTACCATGGCCAAAACACTGTGCTATCTGGCAGTCTGAGGGTGCATTCGCTGGGTGTCAGGAGTAAGGGACAAAGAAAGAAAATCCAGGCTGTGGTCCAGCAGCGGCAGCAGCAGAGGCGGGCGGCAGCGGCCGAGCCCGGCTTCATTTGTTAGCCAAGTGTCGAGGTAATGGTCGCCACCGAAGCTCGTCTTCTCCTCCTCGGCAGAGTAAACAAGACGGATGGGCCCAGGCCTGGCATGATTAAAGATGAAGTGTGGATCCATCTTCACCAAAGTTGAAAACCAGGCGCAGCGGCCTTCTCCATTTCTCTTCTGTCTTTTCCTTTCTTCCTTCCTTCTTTTCTTCCTTCCTTCTTTTTCTTTTCTCTTTCTCTCTCTCTTTTTTAAGGAAGAAAGCAAGAGACTCGAAGGACTTTACCCAGCTCCCTATTGTCCTTTCTATAAATAAGGCTTCCCTACCCCCCTTCTCTGTGTTTATTCCTTATAGATAAAGTGGGGGTAGGGTAGATAGGTTTTTCTGGGCTCAAGCCCGGGGAACTTCCCATACCCCGCACCCCCCTTGGGTGATCGCTGTCTCCCCCTTCCCCCCAGGTTCGAGTTCCTGCTTGGGGGGCACTAGAGCGCAGGGGGGCCTCCGTTGGGCCGGCCAGGGGGGCCTCCGGCTGCGCCCGCAGTGCCACCCGAGCGGATCTTGGTGTTGGGCAACTTGTGATCTTTTTTCCACTTCATGCGCCGATTCTGGAACCAGATCTTGATCTGGCGCTCGGACAAGCAGAGCGCGTGGGCGATCTCCACCCTCCGGCGGCGCGTCAGGTAGCGATTGTAGTGAAACTCCTTCTCCAGTTCCAGAACCTGCTGGCGAGTGTAGGCGGTCCGAGAGCGCTTGGGCTCCCCGCCGGCGTAATTGGGGTTTACTGGACACACACAGAGAGAGGGAGAAAGAGAAAGTTTTATTGCCCCCGAAAGGGAGGAGGGAAAACCCTTTCTTTCTTCCAGATAACACCGAGCCTCCTGGTCTCACTACCTCATCTTGGAGGGAGGGGGTCGAAAAGGGACGACATCGGGAACCCATGGAAGAGAAAATCCTCGAACTTTTGAAGGGCTGTGCTGTTGTCCTTGTTGCCTGGGGGAGGGGGCACTGTGAGGAATCTTGGAAAGATTTTCATCTCACTCTTTGGCCTGAGGACCCCGGGTGGGAGAATGAAGTGGGAGGGGTGTTGTCCTAGACCTTTCCGGGCCTTAGCCCCCACCCTTACTGCTCAGATCCCAAGCAGCGCCTTCCCCTCAGTAAAAACTTTTGCCCACTTCTCCAGCCAAGGTACCAGATTGGAAGAAAAGGGGGAGAAAAAAAAAAAAGAAGAAATCCAGGAAGTTGATTCAACTCTCTGCTTAAATACGGATTACTACCTCCTCCTCCTCCTCCTCCTTCTCCTCCCCTCCTCCCACACCCCTCCCCAACTTCCAACTTTACTGGGACTGAGTATCCCTGGCGAAAAAGTCGCTGGGAGAATGAAGAAGAGGATGACTTCAAAGGCGCAGGGCCCACTAGGCCATAAAAATTTATGGGCGATGTAATTATGTGGCTCTGAAAACAGGAGACCGTAAATCTCTGGCAATGGCGAGTTTATAGCGGGGACAATTGGCTTCCCCTAGCTCCCTCCCCCACATGCCTCGGAGGTCCCTTCACTGTAAAGCGCCGGGGGTGGGAGGGGAAGGGGTGCCCACGCACTCACCCGTGCTCACGTGAACTTTGCGCATCCAGGGGTAGACGACGGGCTCTTTGCACGCGGAGTGGGACGGGCTGGGATGCAGGGGGTTCTGGGCGCAGGGAGGCGGCGGGGGGCTGCTGCTGACCGCCTCGCTGCGCTGCCCGGGCTCCGGGAGGAGGGTCCCGGCTGTTGGCTGCACAGGAGCCCGAGGGGACAGCCCGGGCGGTGGCGGGGGCGGCGGGGGCGGCGGAGGTGGCGGGGGCCCGGGGTCTCGGCAGGCCGCGTAGCGCTGCACAGTGCACGGCGCCCGGCGCCCAAAGGCCGCCTCCGGCTGGAAGCCGCTCTCTCGCCTCTGGCCGCCAGCGTAGTACCCGGGCGAGTGGTCGCTGGGTAGGTAATCGCTCTGTGAATACTCCTCGCACGGAGGGAACTTGGGGTCGACATAGTTTGAGTTGATCAAAAAGGAACTCATAGCCATTAATTTCTGGGAATTGCCCACAAAATATACTAAAATTTATTCCGACCCCTGACTCGTTTTCCTGTTTCCGAAAGCCCTCCTACTTACTGTCAAGTGAACAAAGTTAGAGGCCCACGTGATCCTTCGAGCCAATGGCCACCCGGCCTGCGATTCCCGGATAAGGAAATCTGCTCACCCGGACCCTACTCCAGCCAAAGAGGTTTATTTCCCCTTCTCTACCCTCCCCACCCATCCAACAGCAGGATTTACATAGGGCTCCTGCGGGGCGACCCCTCCTCGCCTGGCTTTCTCCCCAACGGAGAATGGTGACGAGCTAAGAAAGAGTGGGCAGGTTAAGATTGAAGGGCCTGTTTTGGGGGGGCTAGGCAGAGAATCATCCCTGCATCCCTCAGAAGTTGGGGCTCTGGGTGTATCCCCCACCCCTGCCCTACCTAACCTCCGCCAACCGTTCTCTGCCTCCCATAGGGCTCCATCTCCTCCCCAGGATGAGAAGGAGCTCACGCACTGGGTGTCTGTGTGGAGTTTTAAGTGGTTGGCAGACCAGGGAGCTCCTTCTTGCAATGGGTACCCACTTAGGTCAGAGGGGCAGTGAGCTTGGGGCTTCTCACTGCAGCCAGATGGGGAGGGGTAGGAGGTGAGTGAAGAGGCGTAGGGAGCTAGAGGGCGGGTGCGCGGAGGGACTTGTCAGAGATGAATGGAACCGCGAGCGGATCGATAGGAAATTCACGCACTAATTCGGGGAGACTTCGCCTTCCAAATCGCATTTAGCTGCACTATGAGCTTCGCTGTGTCCGTCAGTCTGTCCTCCTCATCACTCCCTCCCTTTAACTCACAAGGACCAAGGTCAGAGAAACGGCGGCTCGGCTTCCCACACTGAAGATAGATGATAGAATGAAACAAAACCAAACCTGCAAGTTTCGAAAACCAATTGAATGGTAATTTGCTAATTCCAGATTCATGGAAGCAATGCTGACCAAGAGTTCTAATTGCCACTAAAGCCGCCGCCTCTGTCAGTGTGTCAGAAAGAAATTTCACATCCTTGAATACTAAGTAAAGAATATTAGCTGTGCCGCCCCCACCAACATCACACGCTCAAGAACACCCATGGCAACCTTATAATTTCAGGGCATCTTGACTTGAACCCAACGAAATAGCAATCTCCGCATCCGTTTGGAAAGCAATTTTCCTTTGCCTTTGCCTTTGCCTTTACCCACTGCAGCCTTTAGCAATCTTTTTTCCCTCTTCATGATTTCCAATAAAGACCTCTGGACCCAGAATAAAAATAGGTAGGTTGGGGCTTAAGGATAAAATGTAAAACACCAGTAACATTAACCTCTTGGGTGAACAAGGACCCAAGCTTCCGGGGCAGGCATGGAAACACCTCAGGTAGATGAGATTTCTCCCTAACCGGTTGAGGGAGGAAAAGAAAGGAGTCTTCTCCGAAGCCAGTCACTGGATTGTCCTCATTTAGAAAATAATCTATTTTTCTTCTGGGAAAGAATATGAGCGGAGTGTTTATGTCAACTACATATTCCCCTAGATACGAATTTGTGACCACAAAATTCCTTACACAAATTCGGATCTACAGGGTATATATGGAAGACAGACAGGTCTTCTTGGCCCAGGGAATCTCCACTTCTCTTACTTTCCATGCGATCTTCTTTTGGGTGAGATCTCAATGTTTTCATTTTTATTTCGTTTTGATTTAATTTTGAGCTCTGGGAGCAGAAAAAGTCACTGTGTGTCCGTTCTTGGGATTACAAGGGGTTTCAACTTTCTTATTCAAAAAATAAAATAAAATAAGATTTAAAAAGCGGCTGTTGTGCAAAAAGACTCGAACCTCCTCGTGGCCGCCTCGCGACTTTCGGTGGTGCATGAACTATTAGATGTAAACATTAGCTAAGCACAAAAGGAGGAAGGGTCATCCTGAGGCTGCCACGAAGCCAGAAACAGGCCTTTCTGGGTACCCTCAACCCCTCCCCTCCCCCATGACTTTTTTTTTTAAAGAAAAAACACAAAACCCCAGATAGGTTCCTCCCTTGCCCCCACAGCCTTTAGTCCGTGATCAAACACATATATAGATATTTTCCAAAGCAAAGGGAGGAGGAAGAGGTGTTTGGGTGTGAAGGGGGCGTAATAAAAGTCCTTTTGGAAAAAGTGAATGGTAAAAAGAGAGAGAAACAGCTGTGAAGAAAAATGCTGGGAGACCAAACAGATTGCCCCCCCCCCCCATATTTAATGACGGGCAATTCCGTTTACAACCTGAGAAAAAGACCAAAGGCAGTTCATTTCCGAATGCAGGGCAATGAGGAACCATAAAAGTCGCAGCCAGATGATGCGCAGGCCCCTCCCAACTCCCATGTCCCCAACCTCCTGGAGGCTGGAATAAGGAGACAACCCCCTAGAGGTGTGACAAGGACCCCACTCCCCACACCTCATCCCTAGGCAAGAATCCTCTGGCTAGAGGCACACTAACTGGGCCTGTCCACCTGCCTAGGTTGCTGGCACTGGAGCCAAAATGGGATTCTGGAGTTTCTGGGTGAACTTGCTGAAGCTCCCAGTAACTGTTGATTTACTAAACTGAAAAAAAAAAAAAAAAAACAAGCCATTGAGCTAGAAGGATCTGGAGCTTAGATGGGGAGAACTGTGTCCAGGTGAGGGTAAGTGTGCTCAGCTGAATCTTCCTCGCCACTGCTATAGCGCCCTAGGTTTGGGGGGATACTTCTGTCCTTACTGAGTAAATTACAACACTGTCAACTTCACAAACATACACAAACAAGCCAAACCCACCCATGCACACTCCAGGAACCCTTGCAAATGGGCAGGAGAGCTCCCACCTGGAGGCAACTGGATCCAGAGACCTCCATCTTTATTGTTGTTGTTAAACCTCATATATCTAGGCATGCCAATGCTGGCCTCTGGGTTTGGCTTCTAACCCCAATGCCCTCCTAGGAGGCCAGACTCATACTTAATTGGAGAGAGAGACAGAAAAAAATGCATTGTCGTTTTTATCTTCATCAAAGACAGGGTTCAATTTGGTCACCCATAGACAAAGTGTGCTGCCTTGATCCTAGCATCAAGCAAGAACCAAGTCTTCTCAAAAGGCATTTAGACGTACTGCGACCCACTCCAATGCCCAGGCCCCTCCCCTATCTCATAGCTCCTGTCCCGCTCAACCAGCCGCTTTTGGATACCGGTCTAACTCATCTGCCCTTCCAGAGAGCAGCTGGTCTCCACTTTGCTGATCTGCACTTAACAAGGGATGTGGCCCAGGTTTCCAGAGCACCAAGGGCAGGAAGTAGAGATGGCAAAGCTTGGTGCCGGTGAACCTAGAGCCGGAGCACTGAGATTTTCGCTTTCCCGAATTGGAGAGCCACCACCTGTCCCTTCCACCAAGGCGCAGCAACCCCCATCCACACACCCTCCCTGTGTAGACGCCAGGGGCCAGGGGCGGAAGACAGGATTCATCAGCAACCCCAGGACAGGTTTCACCACAGCTAGAGGCAGCTTCACCTCCCTACGCCTAGAATGCCAACACCAATAACCTTAACAATGAAAACACGCAGAGTCAGGGGCTTGTGCGTGGGTTGTTTTTTTTTTTCTGCCCTATCTCTAGTGCTCCGGGTCCTTTAAAGGCCACTTGGCCGCCTTCTCCTGGCAGCCACAGGTTGCTAGTGTGACCCCTCGCTGCCCAGCTCGCCCCTTCTCCGCCATCACAGGCCTACTCCCGGCACAGAAAAACCATCCACCTTTTGTGGGAGAGTTGGAAGGGAAATAGAGAGGAACAGGAACCCGAGGGCCAAGCTGAGGCCAGTCCCCAGCGGGTCCGGGCACCCCAAGAACGTTGAACATAGCAAGGGCCTGAGCCGGCAAGAGTACTCACCCAGCCGCTCGCCGCCTGCTTCTAGCCGACCGGCCGTGGCCCGCTGAGCAACAGCGGAGCTCGTTCCTGTCCACTATTGTGTATCCGGAAAACCAAACCGCGGCTGCGGGCAGAGGAACCACAGGCCCCCTCAGAGGCCGGAAAAAGACTTTTTTTTTTTTTTTTGGTGTGTTTTTGTTTTTGAAGAGCAAGTTTTCGTATTAATCTCATACTTTGGCAGTCTTTGTTAAACAGCTAGGCGCGTCACGAGGCTCTCGAACATTTTAATAATTTTTAGACGCCGTGACCTGCGGTTCACCCCTCTCCGGGCCTCCCCCACGAGCAGGCAGTTACTATAATATGCTCACGCAGTTCGCTCGGTCATATTGAATTTTGCGCAGGTCATTACTTGGGAGAAAAACGACAACAGAGCAGGATTTGATTCAGCTGGCCCTCTCCAGTTCTACTTTTCTCTGTTTCCCCCACCCAACCCCCACCCCAAAAGTCTCCATTTCAATGCGATTCAGGCTGCCCCGCCCTTGCTTTGATTTTTTCCATCATTCCAATATTTTTGCCCGCTTTGGCTCCCAGCGCTGAGAGCAAGCCCGTGTGATCCCGTGGAGAGAATCCTTCTGAGGCCTGAGCACTAAGTGCTATGCTGGCACTAGCACCTGACCGGCAGAGAATGTGTCATTGGGCATCTAAACCCTAGAAAGCAGGCCTCAGCCAAGGATGTCCTTCTCTGCGAGGTTCCCCCTAAATGCACTCTGCAGGCCTTGTGTCTGAGACTTCTGTCACCCCAAATGCCAGATACCCTGCCTCTTCTAAAACTTTGGAGGCCCCAGAGTTCCAGACGTCCCCACCTCTCTGGATGGATCATTTGATCCACAGCAGAGCCCCTTCTGGAAATCAAGAGCCCTGGGAGATGGGCTGGAAGCTTGAGGATCTGGCTTTCAGAGGCTGTAATTGTCCCTAAAAACAAAATACTACCTCCTCTGCGTTCTCACTCATTCATTCAGCAACTCTGGTATCTCCCCACCACCATGCTCCAGCAAGACCAAGGTTTTAAAATATGATGGAGTGTCAATGTCTATTATAACTGTCTCTTTCTCTGGCCCCCAGCAGACTGGCTGGGGTAAGCCAAACGACTCCTCTCCCACTCAGCTTAGAGGCCAAGCCTAACGTGTGAGTCCTGGCAGACTGGCCGGCCGAGGTATTCTCTGGTACAGATGGATTGGGAAAGTACTCCCTAAAGCAGCCAATTCGGTCTGGGGTGGCAGAAGTCACCCCTTCCCTTCCTGAAACCTTTTTTAGCTTGGGACTTTGAACCAGTCTAAGTCTATAACAGAATTTTTTTTTTTAAACTTGTCAACATTTTCTTCTGAGATGAAGGCAAATAAGACTTAGGAGGGAGCCAAACAAGATAGATTCTCCACTTGTCCTTGTAGCCCCTACTCCTCCTCATGACCCAAGAATTCCTGTCTGGACTCTACCCCACCCACCCACCCAGAGAATTTCGCTCAGGAATTAAATAAAAATCAGATTCCAAATGCCTTTTAGTTGGGGTAAGGGGAACCCTAGGGTTAAATTGACTTGAAATTTACTATTAACCCTTTTTTTCTGATTGGCTTTATTTCAAAAGTCATCTTCACAAACGCTCTCAGGTTTTCTCCACTGTAGAAGGACAAACACCCACAGCACACCTCCTACAGCAGATGTTTAGAAGAGACTGTGACGGCATCTTCTAGTGCAATAGTCATTTAAAGACCAAAATAGACATGTGCTTTGTTATCAAGGTCTCTAGGAAGCATTTCACTTATGAACTACGCTTAATGCATAGACTGAGGGTTCATTTCAGGTCGCCTGTTTCAACTCCATTTACAAAGATCTCCAAGAGACCATTAGGTATTTTTCCATCACACTTGCCCTCCCTCCCCCAAAGAGGGAGAGAGGGAATCTGGATGAACATCCAAACGGAGGCTTGGGAGAGAATGAGAGAGCGAACTACATTTCAACGCCCTAGTTCTTAAACACGAAATTTAAAGGAAAGGATGGGGAATTAAAAAAAAAAAAATCTCTAGCACTGACCCAAAGTCTTGAGCTCAGTTTCCTGCAACTAATCCAGGAACTGGGGGTGGGTGAAGAGCCCGCAGTTTGTCCCCTTTAGGGCAAACAGGGTGGGGCTAGTGTTGGCAAGAATCAAGCCTTCACCTTGGAAGCCTTCTTTTGGCCCTGCCAAATGTCCTGCAAGGACGTGTGGGTAATTGGATTTTTTTTTTAATGTGTGCGGCTGGATAGGTTTTAATTAAATTTTATATGGTGACTCAAAGGTTATCTTTGGGAAAATTGCGTGGAGGATTCGCCACGCCCCGGACCGCTGTCTTTTGTGCAGCTCTCCGCCCAATAGCCTCACAGTTTTGGCCGAATAGTTTCTTCCTTCCTCAGTTTCCCCTCCCTGAAATATCTGCCTTTCCTCTATCTCATTTCTGCTGCCTCCACCCCTTCCAGCCCACTCGCCTTCCTTACCTCCAGCATCCCAGGCTCTCTCTTCTCTCTTCACACATACAGCCCCCTCCCCCTCCCCCTCTCCCACCCCGCCCCCGCCGCTAGACGCCTGGGCCGCCGGGATCACGCATGCACGTAAACTTTTGACCCTCCAACTTTGCGACCTCTCCGGCAATAACACAGGCCTCACAGCCCTGAGTCTGTGAGTGCTGCGGAAACCCAAGAGCAGATCACCTTCCTTGTCCCTCCCCTTTGACCACCTTGCGCACCCCATCCCAAGAAAGAGCTTTTAGGGTTTTTGTTTGTTTGTTTGTTTGTTTGTTTGTTTCAATAACCCCTGGGGTGGGGGGAGCATGGACCCTATTTTCTGCATTTTCATAGGTCTCTTTGGTTGACATGCCAGCTTTTGACCGCCCACCTTCCTTCATTCCTATCTGAAAGAGTGAGGCCATGATTCCTGAGAGAGGGGCCTATGGAAACCGCTCAGTGGGCTGACCTGAAGAAGAGTGAAATTTAAAGGTGAAGAACGGAACGGGCTTGAGGCAGGAAGGACTTCCTTAGGATCGGAGGAGTATACTGTGCCCTTGGTTGTGGGAAGAGAGCTGTGTTCCAACAATGTAGACCCAGCGGGGGCCCGGGGGCCACCTAGAGCGGTCGCTCTCTAACGCCTCCAAGACCCCAGCCTGGCTGTGAACTTGGTCTAAGGCGGACTCTACTGGCAGATCCGGGAAGTTACAGCCTCTGCCTCCCGGCCAGCGCAGCAGCCCTGCAGTGGACCAGCGCGCTTTCGGTTTCCCATCTGCCCAAATACCACCTCTCAGGTTCCCATCTGTTGCAGGGAAAGGTTTCATTTCTTCTTCCATAAGGTCCTTTGGAGTCGTTAAGCAAGAAAGAGAGAGAAAATTGAAGAAAAACAGAGGAGGGAGGTATAGAAAGAAAAAGAGAAAAAGAAGTGCACAACATTGACTCCAAATCACCCAAGAGGCGACTCCACCATACTTCCATTCTCTCACCACTGGCCTGCTAAGTGCTTGGTGCTATGCTAACTGCCCCCCCTTTTCACTTAGGGATATTGGGGGGAGGGTATCTGGAGGCTAGGTAAGGCAGCCTCCTCGGGCCTAGGATTTATTCCTTGCTGAAAGATTCATCCTACCCCACCGGGATCTGAAGCCATGGCTGGCTGCTGCAACCCTAGATGCTGTGCTCCAAAGCCTCGGGGCAACCTGCGGCCGTGCTCTCTCAGGCCCCAGTCCTTTAAGAGAGGAAGGCAAGAAGATCCAGGCCTAGGAGCCTTCCACGTGGTGAGACGCTGCAAGGTGCTTCCCTTTATAGCATCCTTTCACAAAGGAAATTAAAAGAGAGGGGAAACAGAAAGGGAGGAAGTTAGGGTAGAAAGGAAAGGGAAGGAAAAGAAAAAAAGGGAAGGGAAGGAAAGGAAAGAGAGGAAGAGAAAGTAAAAATTAAGAAGCACTATGTACTGGTCGACAGGTTCCCAAATTAACGGGAATTTGGTCCTATTCAAGACTTTAGACCACCACCACTTCCACTTGGAACTCCTAATTCAGTGAATTCTCAATGAATTCGTCTAAAGGAGGAAAGATCACCTAAACCTGTAGGCATACCCCGGGCATGACCTTCAAGTGGCCGATGTGGACCCGCAGCAGGGTAATGTATTCGGCAGAGGACTGGAGCCCCACTAGGCCGGCGCGCGCACCCCTCCACCCCCGTCTGCTGACCTCTGCGTGATCCCGGACTCTATGAATTATTGATGAGATATGAGCGTTGATTTCCCCTTTCAGGATGCAAACTCCATTATATTGTTAAAATGGCGATTTAATCGTTGAGAATAGCTTTGGTGTGGGTTTTCCCCCAACTCATTTTCGCCTCCTTCCTTTTCATTTAACTCTCTTAATTAAATCCTTTAACAGATTTTAATCACTTTTTTGGAGAGACGAGTAGACGAGTAAAAGGAAGGCCACAGCACGGACAACAAATGGGACAGTAAAAGGACCACTCAAAACAATCCTGAAAACCATCAGAAAGCCACTACCTTTTGGGAAGTTGAAATGAAGGTGTGGAGGACTGGTAATGCCACTACAAAGATGATGCCCACCAGAGACAGCATCAGAAAGCTAGAAAGACGGAACTGAACAAGGAAGATGCATTAGGAGAAGTCTAATCGACCACCACGCCCCCCTAGAAGATTTTTGAGGGAGTCCAATTGCAGCAGCCAAGACAGCCTTACCCCTTGCTGAAGTCCAAGGACTTTGAGCTTGGGAGGGTCACGGGATTCTTCTTGTGGGCAGCAACTTCGCCTATCTGGGCCTCAGGGACACTTCGGGAGAAATGTCCATTCTCCATAAAGGGCCCCCATTGCTCCCTCCCCCTTCCCAAACAGCTCAGTTTCCATGTGGTGTCTGGGTTAATTAATATGGATGTGTAACTGTGCTGCAGCAATCGATAGTCCTGCTGTGGGCAGATCCCAGCCCCAAAATCCAATTACTCTAAAAACCTCCAAAAAAAAAAAAATGAATAAACTGACTAGTAGTGCCTACTCCTAAAAACAGGGGGAGGGGAGATTCTTATTAGCCCTGTCCTCTCAGGTTGACCTGGTAGATTCCAGGCTGGGGTGCTTATATTCAAGGGGAGCAGTCTTAAAAGGGGACTAAATTCGGAAATATATCTTTTCCTTTTGCTTCGAATCTGCCTCTTTCCTTTGCTTCAAATGTTTGGCTTCTGTCCCAGCATCCAGAACCCAGGGATAAAAGAATCAAGCAGGGGAAAGAAAACTGCTTTTGGATGCCTGGTTGTGCCCTCTCATGCCCCAGTGAAGAAGCTCTCGCTGCCAGGGAAGGGTTAAGTGTCCCTGCTGCAGTTATGGAGAGGAAGCTGATGAAATATGGGCCCTTAGAACTCCAGGCTAGGCCGGCTGGCTTTCCTGTTTACACTTCTACATACTTCCTCCACCCCCTTGGCCACAGAGAAACAAAACAAAACAAGCAATCAAATAAAACAAAACAAAATCAAATTGTCCTCAGAGTGGAGGCCAGGCTGGGCTCTGCCCCTAGGGCAGACGATTGGCCTGGAGGGTACTGACTCGGTTTGAGGCTGAGAAGTTGAGGCCTAGACCGGTGTGTGCATGGGGTGGCGGGGGGGGGGGGGGGGGGGGGGGGGAAGCAGTGGAAGAGGAGAGAGAGAGAACTGGGGACAATAAGACAGCATTCTCAGAGAGGAAGTGGAGAGAAGACGAATGAGAAAAAGGGGAAAGGAGAAGGAAGAATAGAGGAGGAAGGAAGGAGGACTGAGGCAGCACAGTCTGAGGCATACACCCCGCCATACACCTCATCCTCTTCCCCAACATGCCCTGGCTGCAGATGCCCCCCAAAGGCCAAGCTGCAGGAGGAGAAAGCACACTAGGGCTTTTTTTCTCTGAGATCCACCTACAGTCCTTCCAAGGGTTTATCTCTGAAGGCAAAGTGGGTACCCATGACCAGGACTGTTCTTTGCCATTCTGAAAAATCTATTCAAACATGCTTCCTAGTTGTCTCAAGGCTGTTGGCCTTGAGCATTCTATCAGAGTTTGAAGAACTGACAAGCAAAGGGATGGGGGTGGGTAGGACAGTTTTCAGAGACAAGCCTAGTTATCTGGAGTCTCAGGACCCTGAGAAGGATCTGGATAGCAAGATAGACTGAGGCCAGGAGATAGGAAAAAGGATTCCCATGGAACCCCCAGATTAGACTCTGATCCTGCTGCACCCTCCTCTGCACTTCTTTGAACTGCTTTGAAGCCTTCAGAAGCCAAACCTCCAAAGCGTATTCATATTTTAAGTGTTGGTGGCATCCTTTGATCTTTTGGGAGTGGAAGAGAGTGTCCTTTACAAGGGGTGTAAATGTCCATCTTTCTTGGAGAGATGCATCTCTAAGCCAGGATGAGGGATCCCAAGCCCTTGGTCTCTTTCCTCTCATCCCAAAGCCCATCAAGGCGCTCCAATAAGCCTTTGGATGTGGGCAAGGTATGGTAAGCTCAAAAACAAAAACAAAAACAAAACAAAAAATAAAAAACAGAGAAAGAGCTAGGGATAGATCACTAGCCCCTTAATGGGAAACAGGGAAACCCTGTGGCCCCCCCTTTTTTGTCAGAGACCACAAGCCCCTCAAAATGCTAAGTCATATTTTAAGAATTATCCACCAGACTTGGTGAACCCAAAGACAGGATGAGTTTTGGGGAAGCAGGACCAGAGTTATTGGCCCCAGAGTTCTTAATTAAAGGCATGAAGGAGTCACATCTATTTGATCCGTAAAGGGATTCTAGCTGTTAGAAGAAGGCTGACTTTTCTTTAGAAAACAAGGTTTCCATGGTGGGGGCCAGATTTGGAAATCCCTCTGGTTTACGGTGCTACACAACAAAGAGAGCGTCCAGAGTCCGGAGAGGGAAGAAGAGGAAAGAGAAAGAACAACACCTTGGTCTCTTTGGGGATCTGTGCTCCTGGGCAGGCTGTATTTGTGGCAGGCTGGTTACACGTACCTGCCTTCCAGACCTGGAAAGGAAGCAGCTCTCTTCCTTCACAACCCTGGTTGGAAATTAGGTTTGGAACTGAAGGCTGTTAACCGCCTCCCCCACCTCCCAATCTGCTCCTCATTTTGACTCAAGCTCCTTCTTAGAGGCCACCAAAAGAAATCAATTTGAGACCAACAGGCTGAAGTTGGGTGTAAAAAGCACTGAACTCCCTCCCGCATTCTAGATAACCTTGGGGAGGCCATAGAGAATGCAGGGGCTGCTTTTATAGGGAACAGACATTAAAAACCCAGAGAACATTTCAGGGTAAGGTAGCCCACAGCAGCCGCCCGCCTTCCCCAGTCCTTTCTCTAAACATATCCAGGTAAACCGACCTGTCAACACAACCCAGACAAACAAATCTCATAAAGTTTCTTTCTTTGGGCTTAGGGGTAGCCCCCCTCCCCAACCTTTTCCCCAGCAGTCCACACCCATCTTTCTTGTCCCCTAATTTCCAAAGACATTGAAGGAACATGGATTCCACAAGACCCCCTTTCTCCACAGAGTCCAGTGATCCTGCAAATAAACATCAGACACCTTCCCTCACCGAAGCCTTACAGAAGTAAGCCCTCACTTCAGGGACTCCACTTCTCAGAAATAGGTATTAAAAAAAAAAAAAAAACTTAAATTTCCCCTGTATCATTCTACAGCCCTACTGGAAACAAAATTCCCTTCTCCCATCCCAAACCCCAAAACTGCAAGAGAGAAATCGAAAGCTGGAAGCAACTTACTGTGAGTACTGGGTCTGGGCTGTAGCCACTGCCTTCCTGGGCTCTTCCTGCAGCTCTAAGCTAGAAGAGCGCTCACCTACCTCTGCCCCCTTCCCCACCACAGTGAGCAGTTAAAGTGTCACTTAACATTCTGGAGAATGTGAAATATACCGCACGGTGTCAACTCCCCAAAACCATAAAACTAACTTTATGGACCTCACGTGACTTTCTCGAGCCAGTGAGGGGTATCTGTCTGACTTCTCGGCGATTTTTACGATCTAACTTCGAGATAAAACCCCTATTCATTTGACATCTAAATGTCATAGCGACTTTTGGGGTAGTTTGCTTTCGGCAAAGGGGGACAAAGTCATGGGGTGAGAGGGAAGGAGGGTCCAAAACAGCCTCCAAGACCCTCACCGTCTCTTCACCGCTCCCCTCCCCCCAGGTCCTGTAAGAAGTTGGGCCCAGCTGGAAGGGATTGACCGGTAAGTGTCCAGACTTGACTCTTGTGCTCAGGGTGGAGGATTAACTGGACGGAGGAAAACTGAGCCCTGGTCCTGGACCAGGCTGGAGGGGAGCCAGGGGTCTTTCAGAAGGAACCCTAACCAAGAGGGGAAGGTCAGTCGGGGCCCCTGGAAAGGAGAACCCCTTGAAAAGTATACAGAAGGCCAAGTATGACAAGAAACGTTTGAAACTGAGCTGATTTCCCCCCCCTTAGTGGGTGGCAGAGCTGAACTGGGGTTTGGAACAGTAGACAGGGTATCTGGGCAGGCCTTTACCAGACTCAAAAGACCAGAGGCCTCCTTGCTCAGAACTTAGGCCCAAATTATTCTTCCTGGAGCATTTTCCAGAAACTTTCCAACCCAGCTGGTGGAGAATCAGGATGGAGTCCAGCTAAAGTCCATGTGAAGCTCCTGGACCTCTTAGTCCCCTAGGCACAAAGGCCTCTCTCCTGGCCCAAGCATCAGTGGCCAAGCCAGGAAGTTAGGTGGCTGTGAGGGACTTCTGGTGGGCTTCCCTGTGCCCTCTGTGTATTGAAGATGGTCTTAGGCTAGGTTGTGCCGGATGGTGAACGAGTCAGACCCTCAGAGAAAAGACAAGTGGAGGGCAATGGGGTGGGGGAAACATTTATTCGACTTCAAGGAAAGCTACAGACATACCAAAAGCTAATCACTGAGACAGGCCTGGCAAAGACAGATTTCACACTGTATCCACTCGCTCACTACAAATGGTCTTAGAAGCGAAATGGGTAAGAGAGGAAGTAATTGGCCTGACCCAGAGTACCCCCATATTTACAAGTTTTGGGCCTTCTAGCCAGACCCACAGATTCACAGAGAAAAACCACAAGACATTTTACACTGAGGATTATTTCTGATTCCATACACTTCCAGACTAGGCCTTGTGGGGCCTACCAGGCAGCAGGCCCTTAACTCTTGCTCTTTTCCTCTCAATATCCACACTCTTATCCTTCCCTAGCTGCCTCCCCACCCCAAGGAACAAGCTACCTGAGCCTAGGGGGTGGGGGTAGGGTGGGGCTGAAGAAGGATGAGGTGAGAGGAAAGAGACACAGTGGTGGACTCCATTTCCCAGGCCAGCTCAGCTGGGCCCAGCACTACCCAACCTCAGCTGCTGCCCCTTATGGAAGTTTCCAGCAGAAACTCAAAATACACAGCCATTATCCTTTTATAAATAAGTTAGAACACAGACTGGGAGGGGAAGTCACATTAAACATGCAAATTTCTTTTTCTTTTCTTTTTCCTGGGGAAAGGGGCGCAACCACAGACAGGAGGACATTCAGAAACACTGGCAACTTGGGGGCGAGCCAAGAGAAGTGGGGAGCACGGAGGGGAAATAATAATAATTATTATTATTAACAATAATAACAAGATAACCAGTCCAGGAGAGAGGGAGCCATAGGAGGACCTAAGACCAAACGAAAAATTGTAACACGGAACTCGGGTGTGACAGGCTCATGGGACCTGGTCCCCAGCGGGCAGCGGCAGTGCAGGGAAGATTGGAAGGGTCGGGCTCGGGGTGGTGCGGGCTCTTGGGCCGCCCAGGGCTCCTCTGGATCGGCTCAGGGCTGGAAGGCGCTGCCGGCTGTAGCAAGGCTCATACTTTTCAGTTTGTTGTCCTTCTTCCACTTCATACGACGGTTCTGGAACCAGATTTTGATCTGACGCTCGGACAGGCAAAGCGCGTGGGCAATCTCGATACGTCGCCGCCGGGTCAGGTAGCGATTGAAGTGGAATTCCTTCTCCAGCTCCAGGGTCTGGTAGCGAGTATACGCGGTCCGGGCCCTTTTCCCGTCTGGCCCAGTCATATCTAGAGCAGTTAGAGGAGAGCCCGGAGGCAACGTTATTCCGGTTAAAGGAGGGGGCACTGAGTGGGAGGGGGCGGGGAGCAGGACCCAGGCGTCCCCAGCACCCAGCTCACCCCAGCTCCCATCCTCCTCACTCCAGATGCCCGCATCCAGCCTCTATTTCTTCATTCCCCCCCCCTTCTGCAGAAGCCCCCACTTCTGATGGTAGTGAATGCTCCCGGCTTTGTCTCTGGCTCTTTCCCAGTGCCTCACCCTAGGCTGGGTTCAGGCGGCAGCTCGCCCAGGAGGGAGGAGAGCAGCTGCACTTTTGCCCTAGAAAGCTCCGTTTCCAGCCCATTCCCCTTTGCTAGCAGCAGTCTCAGAATTTCGAGAATAATCAAGACCCTTCCTCACAATACACAAATCCCATCTTTCATCCTAAAGCCGGTGACTGGCTAGGTAAATAAAACCTAAGCTGAACGTGGCAACAAACTGTTTTTTGTTTTTTGGTTTTTTTTTTAATGCCTACCCCCAGAAAACGACACTGTTTAGCTCTATCTATGGAGCTGTGGGGACCCTTTCGGACACTTTTCCCTCTTAGTAGAAAAAAAGAGCATCTATATTTGAGGCAAAGCCAAGCTTTGCTCGCCCCCACCCCCAACACAGGGCAGGAATGCGGAGAGGACACAAAAAGAGATGCAGAATTACCGTGGCTGATGTGAAGCTTCCTCATCCAGGGGAATATCTGTGGAGTCTGCCCCTCGGGCGCGGCTGTAGAGGTGGCCATGGGCTCTGGCTGTGCCCGAGCCAGGCTCGGGCTGCTTAGCTGGCTCGCCGCTTCCTCAGGCTCAGAGGACGCGCTGGCCTCGTCTATTTCGGTGTAATTGGCGCTGGAGCTGGCTGGGGTCGCCTGGTCGGAGGGGGACGAAGCAGAGGGCTTGGCGCCGTGGCTGTCGCCGTTAGTGCAGGGCAGGGACTCGGGCGAGGACAGGGAGCAGCTGGACGTCGCCTGCCTGAAGCGGGGCTCCTGGGCGGACGCGGGGAAGGCGCGCGAGCTCTCGCCCACCGCCCCAAAGTGGCTGGAGGAGGCCGAGGAGCGGTTGACGCTGAGATCCATCCCATTGTAATTGTAGCCGTAAGAGCCGGTGTGCATGGCAGCGGGATCCCTGTAAGAGCCGCTCAGAGAGCTGCCGCTGCCATAATTTAGCAACTGATAGTCCGGGCCATTTGGATAACGCCCCGAGAAGGAGTTTACAAAGTACGAGCTCATTTGGGTGATTTTGGAGGGCTTGATTTGTGGATCGTGGTCGTTATAACCCTGTGCTTCACGATTTATGATGTATTAATGAATTATAGCGATGCACTGTACTTCGTTTTGCTATGTATGCGGCCAAATATGGGGGGGGTTGGAAGGGGGATGGGGGGGCGTTAGGGAATCACGTGCTTTTGTTGACCAGTCGTAAATTCTCGCTGATGACCTCAAGAGGTAATTCATGCTCTATGGTTACAAATAATGACGATCGGAGAATCGTTAGGGCCGATTCAATGCGAGCCTCCGAGAGGGGGGAGAAAGTGAGAAGGGGGAAAAACAGGGAGAAGGTTGACGTTGGCCTCTGAGCAGAGCGCGCCACCTCCCGGCGATTGACGGGAGCGCGGGCCGCAGACCGCCATGGCGGCGGCGTCAACCTCTTTGCTGGCTCTGTGCAACAGCCAAGCAAGCGAGAAACCCCGGCCCGCAGCTCACCCACAGGGTTGAACCTTTAGGAAGATGGATTTGAGTCTTTTGCCTACTTTGTCAGGGTGTGGCTATCCCCTGTATTTATGGTCTCTCTGACATTATTATTTTAACTCTGCATAATATGATCAAAGATGTAGCTGCCTGATCTTCCCTCCTTAAGCTCTGCCAGTCCCCAACTTGGGTAAGAAAATGTGAGTAAGGGTTAGAAGTTGTGTGTGAAAAACAATTATAAGACTTTTTGTTAGCTCAGCCAGGCCTGCTTCCTGGCTAGGATTCAGCGGCGGGTCCACAGTATGATAGAGCCGCAGAACTAGGCTGGAGTGAGGCTGGAAAATCCAGGCAGGGAAGCTCTTCGTTCTCCTAGGCCCCTGGGAAGTTTGGATTTTTCGTTCTGATCTCTCAGCCTTAACCTGGGCCTAGGAACCGAGATGGACAGGAACCCTAGAAGAGAAACACGGCCGGGCAAAGACTAGAGCAGCAACACAACGGCCTGGGCGGTTAAGGTCTGGGTGGTAACTCTTATGCGGGAATTTGGGGTTTAGACAGATCCCCTTTAACAAGCTCGCCAGATGCCAGCTATCTCATTCGGAGGCCAGATCCGAAGCCTTGAGTTGCTGGTGGCTAATAATTGGAGAATTCGCTCATCGGCCTTCCCGCCTTCCCCGGGAAGGGGTTCGGAAGACCCGCGGCCCCTTGCTGAGCTCGCTGGGCGGCCCGAGATCTCCGCAGCTGGGCCCCTTCTGCCAGACGGCTATTTTCTTTAAAAATAAAAAAAAGGGGGGGTGGAGGGAAGAGGAAGAAAAGAAAATGGGGCCTGAAGCTTTGCGGCTTGGGTGTGGGTGGCAGTAAAGAGAAAACGAGCCATTTTGCGTTGAGAAGGTGAGACTAAAAGCCCCATCACCTGGACCCCGGCCCTCAGGTCTCCGAAGAGCAAGATAAAGTCGGGCCCTTGCAGCTTTCTGCTGCCGGCTTCTCATCCTCTTCCCGGCCACCGAGCTCCTACTTAATATGAGAAGGGGCACCCTGCAGCCTGTAGATGAGCTATGGAGAGATGCCCAGTGGCCTCATTTTTCAGTCTCCGGAGCAATAGGCCGGGGATCCGAGGGCCAAGGCCGGCAGAGACAGCCATGTGGGCGGGCCAAAGGCCAGGGGCCTTGGCTCGAAGAGGACAGGAAAAAAAAAAAAAAAAAAAAAAAAGCCCGCTGCAGAGCGCCTAGACCCGCCCAGCTCCGTCTCTCCAGAGCTCTGGGCAAGGAGACCTCAAGTGGCACCCCTCCAGAGTCTCACAACGGAGGCAAGCTTAGAGCACGAGAGGGAAAAGGGTTTCTCCATCTCGCACGTCTGAATGGGAGAGGCAATTGTGAATTTAGCATCAGAGAGACACAGCCAACGCTGGGGCCGGGGAGGCCCGGTCCCTGGCCTCCGCTCTGGCTCCCTGCTTGCATCTCAACTGTAACTTCCGAATTGAGGCTGAAGGCAGGGAAGGCCCCGGGCGGACCATGGTTCTTGTCTTTGCAGTTCAGGCCCAGGGGTGACAGGGCGGCTGGGGGGGGCTATGGAGGGGGAACAATGACAGGGAAAGATCGGATGTGATTGAGCTGCGAGTTTTCACATTTTTATTATTATCATCATCATAATCATTATTAATAATATTAATATTATTACCGAAGTATTTCACGTCCAGAGCTAAGACAAGACTACAAACACAACACATAGAAAATTAATAAAATAGAACTTTGTTTTCTTCTGAGGCTCCTCTTCTTACTTCTAGGTAGTATGTGCTCCTTCCAGTGGCTTTGGGGAGGGGGGAGGAGAGACAAGTCTGGGGTCAGGGAGTCTTTCAAAGTCCCTGCTGAGGGGACAGCGAATCTACCATTGAACCGTGCACGGGGGACATGGACGAAATAAGACTCGACAAGGACACGAGCATTCTGCTCTGCTTCCAGGAGACACCAAGTGAGTCCGATTCTCAGTTCTCACCAGAGAGCCTGATGAGGCCTAGGTGGGTTCTTCGGGGAGGGAGGAGGCGCTGGGGTGCTGGGTGGGCATCCCCCAAGCGCCCAGGAAGAGCTCTGCAGAAGGGGGACATCCAGGAGAGCGCTGGGCCCCGCCCGTCGTGCTCTGGACAGCAAGTCCCCAGACTCCCCCGACCGCAGAGCCTTCTGGGGCTTTCGGGTGCCCTAAGTTCCCCCACAGACCTCTCACTTCGCGTCCCCCCTCCCTTTTGCAGCACCTTCACTCGGCTGGTTTTTCTTCCTCCTCCTCCGCACTGAGCTGAGACGCACTGAGCAGTTTGCTCTCCTTTTTCCACTTCATGCGCCGGTTCTGAAACCAGATCTTGATCTGCCGCTCGGTCAGGCACAGGGCGTGCGCGATCTCTATGCGCCGCCGGCGGGTCAGGTAGCGATTATAGTGAAATTCCTTCTCCAGCTCCAGAGTCTGGTAGCGTGTATAGGTCTGGCGGCCTCGCCGACCGCTGGGCCCAAAAGAGGAACCTGTTACGCAGAGAGGAGAAACTGAGGCCTGGGGTCACCACACCAAGCCCATAGCCCCTCCCCCACCCGGCCCTCAAATGTAAAGCTAGCCTGTCGGGAGTAGTCTTTCCCCTCCCAGTCCCTGGTCCCCGTTTCCTACTCCTCCAGCGCCCCCTCCAGATTCCCTCCTGGACTCTGAGGCCTGTGCTTTCTTTCTGTCTAGACTTTCAGTGGGGGGAAGGGAGGGGCAGTTGGACTCCCACCTGAGCTTGGGGGAGGGGCTGGCCAGGTGTGTCTCCTACGAGCTGTATCTTTTCTTTCCCTTCCTTTCCATCCATCCAGCTCTCCCTGCCCTACTCGATGATAGATTCTGGCCCTTAATCCATAATGACGTGGATCGATTCATAGTCCGCATTAACAGCTCCTCACTTTCGTGTCCCGCTAATGGACATCAATTGGGACTTGAAGCCGACAAATAATCCAACCTGAAACCCAGGCGCCAGTTTGGTCTTCCCACTCCCTCCGCCTGTCCCCTCTTATTCTTCCTTCCTCAGACTATATCACCCCTGTGGTAGTGTCTTACAGCTCCCTAGTTCCCCTTCCCCAGTTCGCCACCCCCACCTCCAGCCCCAGGGAAACACAATCCAGGACACAGTAAACTCGCCCTTGCCGGAGTCGAGCTACCCCTCCCCTTTCATGACGCACTCTTGTTTTTAATGGAGTGGTCTTTGGGTGTTGGGACGCCCCCGCCCCTTCATCCGGACAAGAGAAGGGGAGAACATAGAGGAAAACAAGACCAGGGACCGAGTCCCCTGTCCTCTTCTTGATCAACAATCCAGGCCTGGCTCTCTCAATATAGCCTGAGCCCACTTACTCCCCCTGCCTTACTGTGCAGCTGGGACTTTGCAAACTTTGCAACTTCTGCAAGCAAGAGGACTGATCTGGAGGTGGGGACCGAATCTTGCCCTATCTGCTGAGAAGCCCACCTAGCTCCCAGTGGGAGAATTGGGGTAGGGGGATGCTGACACTCGCTAGTTCTGCCTTTCTGCTTGCCCCCCTCCCCACGCGGGACAGCGGGAAGTCTCACTCACTGTTGCACGAATTCATGCGCTGCATCCACGGGTAGACGGGCGTGGAGCACTTCTGCTCCTCGGTCTCTCCGAACACGCTCTTGTCCTGTGCGCAGTCAGACTTGCGCGGCTCCGGGTGGAATGGGGGCGGCTCGTCGGCGCCTGAGAGGGCGCAGGCCGCGTCCTTCTCCCGGTAGAAGGCAGGCGCCGGCCCATAGTCACAGGGCGCCGCCCGGCCATAGCCGCCACTGGCTGGTGGGTAATAGGAGGACGCCGCAAAGCCCTTGTCCTGGCCGGGTCCCGGCCCGTAAGGCGCGGGGTAGTGCCGCAGCGGGTCCGCATAGCCAGACGAGTAGAGCGGCAGCTGGCCCAGGAAGGACTCCTGCCCGCTGGCCAGAGTGACGGGGAAGGTGGAGTTCACGAAATAGGAACTCATCGGGAGGGGAGGCGTGCGCGGCCGCTGCTGCTCCGCCGGGTTTATGATTTGTTGTGTTTTATAGTCCGAGCGCCGCGCCTATTAGTAGTATAGCCGAGATTGGGTTTTAGCTGAGGGGGGATGGCGAGGTGCCAGTGAGGGCCAGAAGGAAATACAACCATCTGATCCAACACTGACCAATAGCAGAGGCAGGAATTGTCAAATAGCACCCAGGAGGAGCGCAGCCTGCACGAGGGACCCGCGCACAAACCTATCAACCTTTCCCCCCCTCCTCTCTCTCTCTCTCTCTCTCTCTCTCTCTCTCTCTCTCTCTCTCTCTCTCTCTCTCTCTCTCTCTCTCCCACAAGGCGCCCTGATCCACCTACGTAGGATCTGCGAAAGAGACGTCTGTGCTTTTGAGGGAGGAGGAAGCAGTTAGATGAAGATCATCCCATTCCCCAGTGACGAAATAAATACACCCCCCCCACCCCACGCAGGAATAGGGAAAAGTTAATTGTGTTTTCAGAAAAGTTAACCCCTGCGTTGCATGGGCACATTCCCTCAAGGGAGGGCTGGGTAAATACCCTCGAATCTCGTTGCGAGATTGAAGGGGGAAGGTCTATTTCTAGGGTTTTATGCTGGGGGGGGTGGTGGCGAGGAAGGACTTGTTCGCTTATTTATTTCATTTTAGAAACAAGGAAAGAAGAAACATCCTCTTTCTGCAGGTTTGGAAAATCGTTTTCTGTTTATCAGGTCTGTCCCCCCTTTTAAGCTTAGGTTTCTCGACTTCAACCCAATTCACGACTTCAACCCAATTCTCCAGCCTAGAGGGGGGCAAGCCAGATCCCTCTGCCTAGAAGACCCAGAAGAAGGAAATGCTAGGGGTATGTGAGCCCAGCCTCTTCCTCTGGCTGCTCCTCTAGGCTTTGCTCTGGCAAGCTGTCCTTAAGCCCAGGACAGCTCAACCATCCTGGCTGCAGTCTTGACTGAGACTGGGGCCCTGGAGAAAGAAACTAGTAGTCCTTAAATCTGATGAGGAAGAGTGAAAGAAAGAGGAAGGTGAAACCCCAGCCTAGGTAACTTTACTTGTTTGCATCTCTATTCTTCCTGCAACCCTTGCTTGGCCTCTCCTCTGTCCTCGTCTCTCCTGCCAAATGATGTAAGAAGAATCCCTGACTACAGATTTTTAGAACCAAGGATGTTCCTGTAAATCTAGATACTGGGAGAAATTGTCTTAGAAATGTTGACTCTTCAGACCCTCACATTGGCGACCAAGAGCCTTCTCTTTTTCCTACTCTCTCTATAAAGGTATAAATACCTTTGAAATCCCATCTCAAGACTTGGTTTAGATTTGGTTTTATAAGGAGGGAAGGCTGCTGGGTTCTCCTAAGGACTCAGTAACCATCCTCTAACCATCACACTGGCACGCCCTCTCTCTCTAGCTGTAGCTACCCACAACCCTCCTTCCTCTCAGCCACCCCACAGACCACCTCCCACGTCTCATGTTTGTGTCGCCTTCTTAGCTGCTGGAAGAACTTGGGAGCAGAAGAGCATATCTCTGTTCTCTTCCCCTCTCATCCAAAGAAAATTAGAACAGGTTCCAACCTGGGGGACTCAATGTATTTCTAACAGTCTAAAATGCACACCAGGGCAAACAGTATATCCAGCCTGAAGAGACAGGGAGGATCGGGCGTGAGCCGGTGCCTGGGGTCAGGCCAGGCTGACCCACCTCTGCCTTGCTCTTTGGATTCCATTTTGTGGGCCAGCTCTGCCCACGGATAATAGGAAAGGGCTGAGGATGGGTGATCAAGAGGGAGGATTTATGTGGCTGCAATGTGGCCTCTGAAGTTCCTAGCACTCTTACCTATTGCTAGGCTGTCCTTTTGTGGCAAAATGACTATCCCTGAGTGTCTCCCTTAGCCTTAATCCAATGGGGTGGGGGATTTGTTTTTTAAAAGAAGCTCAAACCTCCTAATGGTGAAGAAAGCAGCAATGTTCTCCAGAAATGCTGGGCCCATGCTGGGAGAGGAATAGGAGCTGTTTTATCAGGGCAACAAGGCTAGGAAGGACCCTCCCCCTTCTTGCCACTGAGGCTGGGCCTTGGGCCTCAGCATTTCTCCCTGGGCACAATGTACTCATCACAGAAAATATGGTATTGTTGTTCATGTAAAGTATGGTCCAAGTAAGAGGAGGCTTTCTCCTGTGATAGAGGCAGGAAAATAATTGCCTTATCCTTTAGAGCAGCAGCCCCTGAATTAACCTCACCTCTGCAGGTTGCTTGTCTGAAGATGGAGCCACAATGGCCAGGGCCAGGGCGCCGGGAGTCGGGCATGAAAGGAAATAGCGCCTCATCGCTCTTATCTAAGCCCAGAGGTATTTATGAGCGTTTATTCATCTGATCCGTTTGTTTGGGAAAAAGAGCAGGCAGGCAGAGCTGGGCCAGAGGCCGCCTGGTTTCTGGAGCCAGATCTCTGTGGATCTGTCTATGGTTCTATCCACCTCAGTTTGTCTGTCTTCACTGGGAAATACGTAGACACACACAGCAGGCTCCAGTCAGTTCTCCATTAGGGTTGCCGCCGCCCCCTCACTCACAGAAGGAGGGACGTAAATATATATACCAAGTCTTGAGTACACATCAGTGGGATTGTGCTGATACACCACAGGCAGGATTTATAATTGTGATTTTCTGTGCGTTGAGTCTGCAGTCCCGTGGGTAAGCATGCACATTCCAGCTCCCAGAGAAACGTTGCCCAAGTCATTTTCAGCTCAGGAGAGAAAATCTCCGGAAGGTAATCTTAGGAATGGCATTTGCCTGTCTGAGGAGGCGGGTGAGACAATCTCTAAGCTTCCTCTTTTCTCTAAGATAACAGCCCTCCCCCCCAGATTCCTTGGGTAGTGAGTACCTTCTCCTGTTCCACCCTCGATTTTACCTGGGGTGGGGGGGGGAATGAAAAATCTCTCAAAGCCAGTCCTTCCCTTGGATTCTGATTGCCTGACATGTTCCCCAGTAGTGCAATGTGATGGCTTCTACAGATTGGAAAAAGGTTCTGCACTTGGACACTCTGCCCTAAAATTGACTAGTCCAAATCGCGAGGTACAAAAGACCTCATTTCCATTATGCAAATGATCGGCATCCTCTCTGATCTTATAGGAGGATCCTTCTCTCCTCTCCTCTGCTTCACCTTTACCTTAAGAGCTCCGAAGTGGTTCAAGCCCTGTACTAACCTGACTTCCCCCTCCCTATGTTTTCTCCTGGTTGCCAAAAGAAAAAAAAAATTTAGGAGGGCCCCAGACCTTCCTACCAGATCCCTCGGGGCCTCCTGCAGAGCGACTCACTAAGCCGGGCCTGGCCATCTAGCCGCCAGAAAGTCACTCTGGACACAGGGAGTAAAAAGAAAAAAGAAAAGAAAAGAAAAGATTTGCTCCAGCGGCTGAGACTTTAGAGGCGTCTAAGGCTCCTGGCAACAGCAATGGTGTGCGCCCCTACACAGCCCCTAGACGCTCAGCTCCCAGCCAGACCTTAGTAACATCTTGGCCAGCCTGGCACCACAGGCAATTTCCTGGAGCCCCCCCCCCCCCGCCCAAGAACGGGGGCCACAGCACCTTGAAAGGGGCAGCCAGAGCTTCCTCCCGCAGCTTGAAAGCCCGGGCTAATCAGTAACTGGTGAGACAGGGGCCAAGACTCCAACGCCGCAGTGGAGGCGCGCACCCGGCCCTCACCACCCCCTTCTGGGAAAGCGGTTCCGTTAACCGGGCGTGAGGGGTACCGCAGGAAAGGAAATTACAGTGGTTTTGGTTTTTTAATGATTTCTCTTCACTCCGGATTTTCCACCAAAGCATTTTTTTTTTTTTTTTGCGTCGATTTCGCTTGAAACGGTCGAGAATGGGGGAGGGGACAACACTCACTTGCAGACACCAAGAGTTTCCAGAAAATTCAGTTCAACTCCTTCACCACAGACTCGTCAGCGTAGGAATTGGCAAAACCCACAAACCAACTGGAAGAATACAGACGAGGTTTGTCTTTTGACAACCGAGTGGAACTGCCTGGTTGGCGCCTCCCTTGACGAGACCCCCTCCCTCCCTTGGCTGAGAAGAAAACTAAATAAACCTTGAACAGATTTGGCCTCACATCTCTCCAGCAGCCCCCAATCGTGTCTCGTGTCTTAGGTGGGGATGAGGGCCGTGAGTCTGAACCCTCAACCCTTTGGCTCAGTACCCCCGTCCGTGGGTTACAGTGTTACTCCTCTCGACTCCCTCTTCCTCTACCAGCCTTCGGGTTTGGGGCTCGGATGAGTGGGGGTCTGCAGAAGATGGGAGAAGGTTGAAGATAATGTGACAAGAGACTCATTCCGCTTTCTAATCTACACTTTGGGAACAAAGATGCCGTAGAGGGCATCAGCGTGGGCCGGAATCCCACCGACCCGTGCGCGGCAGGGGCTTAAAGCAAACCGGCAGAGCTCGGGGAGTGTCGAGCGACTTGCTGTGCCAAAGCCGCCTGTCCCCGAACGGACGGTAGATGGCAGCAAACTGCATAATTTGGGTCAGAGGAAACTGTCTAAGGGACGATTTATAACCCACCAAGACTACAAGGGGGAAAAACCTTTAGTTTGAGTGGGTTTCGGGGTATTTTCCCGCCGCAAATAGGGTCCGAGCGTCCTAGATGTTGGCGATTAATTTCGCTTACTAAGAAACCAAGGTGTCTCAGTGAGGCCGGTTCAGGCCTGTGTCTAGAGCTTTTTATCTGGGCCCCCAGGGAACCCCAGTCTTGTGCCACAAGTGGCTACATTTCCCTTTCCTAAAAGCTCTGGAAGCGAATGTACCCACACACTCTCCCAGGATCCTAAAATCCCTGACAGCCAGAGGCCTGAGCCCGAACTACCTGCACAGGCTCTTAAGAAACAAGAAGACAGTCTTTATTCATGCAAACCAAACGAAATCACCATGTCTCCTGTCCTTCATGCCAAAGTCACTTATCTCTCTGTCACTGATCGCTTCTCTGGGGACCTTTCATCCCATTTCTTAACCCTCACCAACCGGCCTGAAGCCTACCAGGCACTGTAGGAATCTGTCTCATACCCAGGAGATCTTCCCCTCCCCCACCCTCAGGAAGCCAGGGAACAAAAATTGGGCGTTGAAAGACAGGGCTTAGCTCTGAACCCAGCCTCCAGGAGGCCTTCCCAGACCACACCATTCCATTCTTTAGTTAGGTTTCCTTTCTGTTTTGTACCCCACCCACCACCCCTCCAAACCCACACCCACACACCCACACACCAAATGGATTTTTGTGTACAAGCCTGAAACAACATGCTAAAAGTCTCTTCCCAACCGCATTTAAATCCAGGAAAGTTTGAAATGTGCCCATATCAGATATACAATTTTCTCCACCAAAATCCACACATCCTATACCAACAAAACACACTTAACAAGATCAAATCACACAGAGACCAAAAGACTTTAACCTACCGCATTAAAACCACAAAACTCTCTCCCTGTAGACTCCCTCCGGCTGGCGGGAGTGGCAAGAGACCTTGTCCAAAGAGCTGGGCGTTCTTCGGCTAGCTTCCTGGGGAGTCTCCCTCCTTTTGGGTTCCTTCACCCACAACCCTTTAATTTCAGAAATGTCTCCAACGGGAGATAGCGAACATTTCTCTGTAAATTGTTCTTTTTATATCACTCTAGACGCCTCTTCGCCCTCGGCTGGCCTCTGCGGAGATTCCAGGCCCCACAGAGACCAGGACGCCCCTCAGCGCCACCGCCCCTCGTGCCAATGCAGCCGGGAAATCGCCGTTACCCACACCGGGCAAGAGGACCGCACGGGGCCAGTCAGGGAAGCCATGACAAGGGAGAGATGGAGGGAGGTGAGCACAAACCCACGAGGGCCAGAGCGACTGGCCAGCGTGGCTGTGGCACAGACACCCCCACCCTCGCTTTTGCAGACCCTTCGCTGGAGATCTCCCCCAGCTAAAAAGACAACATAAAACTGGCCTCATGGGCCCCTTTCCGTTCCTCCTCCCCATCTTCCCTGCAGCCGCTCCCCCTCCAGGAAGCAGCCACCCCAGTCTCTACTACAGAATTTCCTGGGAAGCCTCTCCCAGCAGCGCCCAGAGGTGGGGTTCAACCCGGTCTTGGGATGGGGGGGGGAGGAGGGAGAAAAACCTTAGCCCCACCCCCTGCAAAAAGAAAGATGCATAAAAGAATAAGAATTGTAGAATCTTCCTTACCTTTGCAGAACTTGAGGGATTTTGCTCTTCTCCGGATTCAAAAGGATGGAGAGGGAGGGAAAAATGGAGCGTTCGGTTTCTTCTTCAGCTTCCAGATAATATTGTCCCAACCTGAGAGCCGTCGTTTTCCCTTCCCAGACTTGAGAGAGTGGTTGTTTCGCTTTTCTGACATTTACATAGAAAATGGAGTAAGTTCTGGCTTTGAAAAATGGTATCAGGCTGCAGTCCTGGGCAGATTGTCCATTTAGCCTTCATGATGACTAAAAATCCCAGATCAGCAAGTAAATTAACTTAAGAATCAAAATTATTTTTGGTTCTCTCTTTTGTGTAATTCCCACCCCTCCTTTCCTCTCTCAGCCTTTTCTCCTCTCCCCCCTCTCCTCTCTCTCTCTCTCTCTCTCTCTCTCTCTCTCTCTCTCTCGCTCTCGCTCTCTCTCTCGCTCTATCGAGCTGATATTGAAGTATAAAAATATCAAGAGGCTGGAGCCCTGAAGGACGGCAGTGCTCCGACCTAGGTGTGGTGTCCAAAAGAATGCTGCATTATAACCACCAGGGAAATGATAAAAAGTTCATGTTCACGATCGCCCGGCCACATGACCGGCGCCGGCCAATCGCTGGATTCAACCACTCATAAACTTCTATCACAAAGTTGTAAATTTTCATAAAACAACAAGGAATTTATTGCATTTCTTCATGGCTGCTCCACCAGCAACCCTTTTCTCCGTCGCCATCTTCTTTTCTTCCCCTTCTCTTTTTTAGGGAAACCCCAATCTGAGACAGGCTGAGATTTGGGGTGCAAAAATTCAGGGTGGAGAAGCCATAATGCTTCAGCTAGAACCTGGGTTTTCTCTGGAACCTCCACATTTTTCCTCAAGAGCACTGCCTGTCTTTTATAGTAAAAATCTTCACCCCACCCCCAGTCTTCCACAAGGGAATGTTCTGAGGTAACAGGGAGGTGAGGCTAGAGCAGCAGCCAGTGTTAGGAGCTGCTATCTGCTTCCTGACAAAAAGAAAGCTCCTGTACCCCTCTCCTCCCCTGAATAACCCCCCCATTCCTAGCCCTAGAGACCGTGGAGTTCCCCCACCTGTGAGGTTTGCAGCATTGCAGGTGTGGGGTGTGTGTGTGTGTGTGTGTGTGTGTGTGTGTGTGCTCGCGCAGTCAGTCCACAGGGTCTAGTTTTTGCCTCGGGAGGGAAGGTGTCCTGGATGGGGGCCAGGCTTGAGAGTCTAACAAGCAGATTTCCCACCTCAGCACCTCAGAAACCGGGGGAGGGAGAAACCAGATCACTCCCGCCTAAACGCCTGCTTTCTCAGGGACCAGGTTCCCCAGGAGAAATAATCCTTGTGCTCGCCTGGGGTTGCTGTGGTCAGTTCAGGGGAAGCCGCAGATTTTAAGAGCTTTTTCTTACAAATTGAAGCTTCGGGTTTTAAAGGCTGTCTCTTACAAATTCAAATTAAGCAGATATTTTTCCCAGAAAGCAACCACCTTTTTCAAGCCCTTTCAGTTTAAGATAATGTTTTTTAAACAATTGAGGGTTTGTGAAGGAATAAATATTTAAAAAAAAAGCACCCCACTTCTAGGTGTAAAGACTATCATTTTAGGGTTTTGTTCAGCAATGAAGGATTTACAAAATCCTTGATTTTATTTTAACAATAACTCACTCTGTTTTCCTAGGCTTTCTTTAAAAAATAAAAAATAAAAACAACAAAAAACTACATTTTAGGTTGAGTTTCTGGTAACCAAACACAGAAAACGAAATAATGCCCCTTCTAAAACATTCTTCTTTTTCTCTTCTCTTCCTCCTCCTCCCGTGTGGTGTGTGTGCCCCTCAGAAGGTCCCAGGTTGGCCGGAACTCAAGAGCAGGCTGAGCAGCGCCGAGGAAGCCCTGGCCCCTGCCCGCTGCCAAGCTTGCTGTGTCCACCCACCCCAGCCCGGTAAACTCGATGTCGCTCACAGGGACTGGTTTTCCTCCCATTTTAAAATTTCATATGAATTGCCCATGTCAATTTAGAATGAAGTAGATTTAAATATATATAGTAAAAATAAATTGAAATAAAATCAAGGGATCACTCTGATGGAAAAAAAAAAACGTTTCCAACTGAGTGGGAAATTTGTGTGCACCCTGGCAAGGAAGCTGTCCTGGCTGGGAGCCCTCTGCTCGCTGGCCTGCTGCCTCAGAGGTGGGAAGAATGGGGTGTTCACTCTTCGCTTTCTTTGCGTTTGTTTTTGGGAGGCCTACCATTTTGGATTTCATCACTGTACGTGTGACTGGCTCAGATTTCATAGTCTCCGTTAAAGACCTGGATTGGAGAAGATGTTTGTAAAACTGGAAGCTTTTAAATTGGGGCGGGGACGGGGGCTGTGTTTTGGGCCCGTGTGACTGAGGGTGGGACCTCATGGATGCTGCGTTAACTTAGGGGCAAATGTGACTCTCTGTTCAGAATCCAATGTGTGAATGTACTATTGGTGTGTATTCATATGTCTGTGAGTGACTGTGAACATGTGTTTACTTGTGAGTGTGTGTGTGAATGTGGATGCATGTGTTCTGGGCACAGAGCCGGGGATTGTGTGAAAGCCTGTTTGTATATCTGAGACTCTATGAATGTCTGTGTTTATTTGTGACTGTAACCATGTATGCATTTGTGTGCTGTCAGCTTGTAAATATGAGAATTGTGTGTTTTGGTGAAAGTATAAAGGAAGGAAATGTGTGTGTGTGTGTGTGTGTGTGTGTGTGTGTGTGTGTGTGTGTTCACAGTCTCTATAGCAGGGGCATCTGAAACATAAAAACAAACCCAGCACAGACAGAAACACCCACCCACTACCAACCCTTACACCTTCCCAGCCAGAGGGAGACAGAAAATACAGCGTCCGTTGATATTTAATCCTGTTTTATTTTCCATCCTTCAGATACACAGAAAGAGGCTTGTGGATAGGAGCTAGAATCAGCAGCCAAATGCACCAGACACAGAAGCTCGTGGATCCCGGGGGCTCCATAAGGCCCTTCTAGTTCTACTTACTACTGGGAAGTGTGGGGTAGGTAAGGAACCACAAGTTAATCTGTTCATCTGGAACCACAGTTCACAAAGACAGCTTCAAAGAGGACTTACAAAACAGCAAGATTTTACAAAGACTTACTAGCAACATAGAAAAGGGAGGCACATTCCAGAAAGCCACGGAGCAGGTGGATAATGTCCTTCCCATTCTGTGCAAAAACACACAACACACTTTGCCATAGGTAGTATTTTTTTTTACAGTGTTAAGAAACCCAAATTTCACCCTTCTCTTTCCTTATTATTTTTTAGACCTCCTCTTCATTTAAACACTGTCCCCCTTTATTTGAGTTCAGTGTGTCAGTTCCCACAATTGGGTTCTCCCTCTCTTCTCTTTCCTCCTCTTCGCTTTCTCTGACCCTCACTCTTCTTCTTCTTCCTCCTCCTCCGCTTCTGCCTTGTCCTGGCCAGTGGCTCCAGGGCCCGAGGTTTTGTTCTCCTTTTTCCACTTCATGCGCCGGTTCTGAAACCAGATCTTGATCTGTCTTTCGGTGAGGCAGAGCGCGTGCGCGATCTCGATGCGCCGCCGCCGAGTCAGGTAGCGATTGTAGTGAAATTCTTTCTCCAGCTCTAGGGTCTGGTAGCGCGTGTAGGTCTGGCGGCCCCGCTTTCGGTCAGTCCCTACTCACATACGGTATTTAGGAGAGGGAGCGAAGGAGAGAGAGAGAGAGAGAGAGAGAGAGAGAGAGAGAGAGAGAGAGAGAGAGAGAGAGAGAGAGAGAGGAGAGAGAGAGAGAGGACACAAAAACAGTGTGTGAAAAACACCAACAGAATTCTGACCCTCTTCCTAAGTGGTCTGATGTTTGAGGGCCAAAAAAAAAAAAAAAAAAAAAAAAAAAAGCCACCTTGCTGCAACTAAATTAACCCCTTTCGTTGCCATGTGCAGAAAAATTTCTAAGCCTTTCAAGGCAAACATTTGTTTTCTTCCTGTGTGTGTGTGTGTGTGTGTGTGTGTGCATGCACGCACGCGCACACGAGCGCCCGTGTTTTGTTTTTCAAGGTATGGGTCTTGCTATGTAGTCCCTGGCTGGTCTCAAATTAGTAGCAATCCTCCTGATTCAGCCTCCCCAAGTGCCAAGTTCACAGGCCAGCCCCACCACACCAGATAATCCTGTTATCCGTGAAAGGTGGGTTTTCTCAGCCAGGAGCTTCTGAAAACCAAGTAGTTCTCAGCCACTGGCTCCTTGAGGTTCTATTCCAAAGGAGCCCAGCTAGCACAGAATGCGGGCAAATTACTCCTCAGTCATTCTCTGAGCTGAGGGGCTCCAAGTCTACCCTTCCCCCTCCCACTCCCCCAGTAGCATTTGAGGTACAGGGCTCTGGAAGTCATATTAGTGTCCCTAGAGTGGGACTCCAGCCTGATCTGAGAAGAAAAGAGATAAAAGAGGCCAGAGGCCCAGTCCCCACCCAAACTTGTTTGGGAATGGGGAAGAGGCAAGAACTTTCTTTCCTTGGACCTTGGAATTAGTCTGACAGCACTTGCCCTCTGCTGATTCCTTCCCGGTGAAGTATCAAGCAAGGCCTGGCTACCCGCCTGCCTTCCTGCACAGAAAACCTGATTGTCTGAAGCAATCTTTGGGCCTCCAGGGCTGCAAGGAAGAAAAGAATGACCAGGGCCTACAAGAGAGAGGAAGGTGAAGATTTCCTACAGTGGGGCTGAAGGGTATCTGAGAACTTCCAGGATAGGCTCAGAACCCCAAGGAGACTGGGGAGATGCTGGTGTCAGCCCTCTTGGGAAAGGAGACAGGAGAGGGGGGGGCTAAGAACCTTAATTTCAAGTCAGCTATAAGCCAAGCTGAAATATTTACGAGGGGGAAAAAGGGAGGGGGCTTTGATAAACCACCTGGAAGGTCAGTTCAATCCCAGGGTGGGTGATAGAAGAACAATAGTCAAGAACTGGTTTCCTCGTTCCCCCCACCCCATCCCATGAGTCTGGGAGTCTCTGACCGCCTTCGGTCTTCAGAGCCTTGGAGATGGCTCTCAAGCTCATCTGCCTTGGGGAAATGTAAAAGACGCTTGAGGAAGCTAAAGAGACCTGAGAGAAGGAAGCCTTGGTATCTTATGGTTCCTAAAGCAGCTTCTGGGTGACTTGCACTCCCTAAATCTTAATTTGGTTCCACAGAGTCCTAGCCCTCCCCAAAGAGGAGAGTCATCTTTCTGGAGTGATGCCACCTAACTTGACTGTTCTTCAGGGACCCTCAGAGCATTAGGAAAGACACCTGAAAAAGCTATGCTCTCATGGGGCCCTTGCTGGCTTTCTAGCCTGCTCTCCTAAGTCTATCAGGGGATGGGGCTCAGTAGACTCATAGCTCTGGGTCTCAGACTATCTCCTTCACCACCCTGGCTCTGTGTCCCTGGCTTGGTCCTCATCTCTTCTGTATCCCCCCCTCCTCCCACCAGGCCTCTAGAGAGCCCACCTCTAATTGTCCTGATGGGAATAATGGGGGAGCGGGGTTGGCTAGAAAGGAAGGGGGAGGGGAGAATTGCTTAGCGCCATGACTCCCTCCTCCATATCTTACCCAAGCTAGGGCTGGGGGGGGGGGTGGGACACACACCCAGAACTAAGCTCTCAGGCAGGGAAGGGGGGGGAGAGAGAGGAGAGAGACCCTAATGGCTATTCTCTGCAAACCCCAGCCTTTCTAGGCAAGACAAACGGCCTCGTCTCCAGCCCGTGCCGGCGCTGCTGATAAATATTTAAAGCTAAAAGGCCCGGAGGAAGGGTTGGGGGCGGGCTGGGGGCTTTGAGCTCTGTGGCGTCGGCAAAAAGAGATCCGCCAGGGCCTCAGAGCACCGAGCAAAACTGGAAGTGGGGGCGGCGCGCGTGGTCCCAGCCCAGACTTAAACGGCGTGGCAATGGCCGATCTGCAGCCGGGAGTAACCTGGACACAGAGAAGGGTGCTCTGGCCGGAAGGGAGCCCTTCTGGGGACCATGGCCCGGACGTTGCGGCTCGGGACCGCTCAGAGCGCGGCGTTACCTGAGCTTCGCATCCAGGGGTAGATCCGGAAGTTACTCTCGGCCGCCAAGTCCGAGTCCCTCTGCTCCTTGGCGCCAGCCGCCTTGGCGGGGTCGCCCGGACACACCCGGGAGAGGTTCTGCTCAAAGGGCGCGCAGTGCATGTTGAAGGAACTCGGTTCGAGCCCGTAGCCGGCCGCATAGACGCCGGCTGAGCTCTGGCCCGCCATGCCCCCTCCGCCGGAGTACAGACCCTGCACCGAGGCGGAGAAGGGGGCGCCCGGACCTGCTCCATAGCCCGGCCGCTGGGGGTTGGAGGCAAAGGCGCAAGAAGTTTGTTCGGGGAAGGCTCCTGGAGCGAAAACCGAACTTGCGGCTGGATATTTAGAAAATAAAGCATTCGCATAATACAATGAACTCATAATTTGGCCGGATGATTTGTAGTCAGGGACGTTTTAGTGTCGGTTTTACGAGATTCCTTGATATATTACAGAATTAGAGTCCAGATTTACACCAAAAGGACCCCCTTTTTCCTCTTCGGACCACGTGACCCCGGCCCACGTGATATGCCCTCGGCCAATGATATGATGGCCTCCCGGAGGCTCCCAGTAATGTGGAAAAAATTGTGTGGCGTTAGATTTATAAAATATGATCAATAATGAATGGGAAGGCCGAGCTCTGCGGATTGGGGCTGGGGGCTTAAGGGCCGCTGTCGACCCCAGCGGGCTGGAGGCAGCTTGCAGGCGAGATTTGGGGAGGAAGGAATTGAGTGGAAGAGAAAATAAATAACCGCTGAGCGATCTATGTTGTCACCCCCCACCCATTTCTCCCAGCCGGTTACAGAACGAGAGACAGACGCAGGGATTGAATGCTCGCAACTTGGTGGGTGGGTGCTGACCGAATATTTATTAATTCGGGTTAATTCATCCGAGCTGCTGCTGCTGCTGCTGTTCTCCCAAGAGGAGGGACGAGGGGAGCCTGGCCTCCAGGTTGTCACTTAGTGCCCCAGTTGTAGTAACTAGATGTGATCAAGGCGTCCCTACGGCAGAAATCCAAGCCAATAGGCGTTGGACGCTGAGATTTCTGGTGACAATAAAAAAGATATACAAAAATTAAGAAGAACGGAATGGGGGGCGGGGAGAAAAAGGAAGGGAGGAGGGCGGCTTGGGTCCGGCTCGCTGCTTTCCCGGTTCCGGAAGGCGGATGCCTCACTCAGTGGAGCGTGGCTGCCAGGAAGGCAGAGGCAAAGACGGAAGGAAGGCTGCGGCAAGCCGCGGCCTAGAAACTGGGAGAAAGTGGCCACGTCCCAGAGAGGAGCGGTAGGGAGAACCTCTTCCCTCTGCTCCTGCTTCCCCAACCTGAGTCCGAGAAAAAATGGAAATATAAACTCAGAAGCTTTGCACTGCATCTTTCTCAGCCCCAGTAGCCCACCCCCCCCCCCCGCCCCAACACACACACACTCGCGCACACACACGGAAACAAAGAGAAAAGCGGCAGGGGACACTAGCCACCAGCTTGGGTGAGGCTCTTCTCCAGAGCGGCCTGGGCACTGGAGTCTTCCCGGCCCCTCAGCCTCGCAACGCAAGGGGAGGGGGTTTCTCTTGGTTCCCCTCCCTCATCCTCTCTCCTCCAATCACATTCAACCGCCTCCCTCACCCCCCTGCGCCCCTGGGCCCAGGGACTCGCACCACCTGCTTCCAGCCCCCGCCCCCTCCTCCCAGCGACCTAGCCTAGGCCAGCCCAAGAGCCTGCTGACCAGCTCCCCCCACCCCCAGCCTTGCGAGGCGTCTAAGAGCGAATGAGGAGCGGCGGCCCCGGCCAGTCTCGGGTTCTCGCTTGTAAACTTTATTGTAACTCTTCCGCCCTTTTCAGGCGCAGACAACAGAACAAAGTATAGAGGAACAACAAAATATATAATTAGCCCTCCCTCCCCCCCCCCATAAAGCAATTCACAGATACAGGATACATTCTCTTCACAGTAAACCTAAGAACACTTTTTAACAATTGCTCACAGCGCGCATGCTAACTAAAGTAATCTCTTTTGAGAAACACTTAAGACAAAATTGTCAAACCAAAGGGGGTGGGGGGGGGGACAGGAGGAAAAGAGAGAAGCAAGAGAGAAAGCCAGCTAGGGAGGGCAGCGGGGAGAGGGGAGTTGCGAGGAAAGATGAGGACGCGGTGAGAGAAAGAGAGAGAGAGAAAGAGAGAAAGTGAGAGGGAGACAGATAGAATTACGGCGTGAATAGGCAGTTTCATGTTGTTGGGAAAACTTAGCAGAAATCGGTACCTCGGTCATTACAAAGAAGCACGTTCAAAGGAAAAAGACCATTGCACAAGGAGGCTTTTTTACATGGGGAGGGGGCGAGGGGATTCTGCCAGGCCGCAGTCGATCACCCTCGCAGGACGAGGGAGTCCTTGCTTAAAATCCTTTTCTTATTTTTCCCCTCGGACCCCCAAGAGAAGGGAAGGAGATCCACGGTAGCTCACACACAGAAGCTATTACGAGATACTACCACTAGCGGGGACTGGCGCGGCGGGGGACGCTGCGGTGGGAGGCCCAGCTCCTGGCTCCGCTCGCGGGGCCGGAGCTCTCGGAGGCGGGGGGCGGGCGGCGGCGGCGGCGGCAGCGGCGGCGGCGTGGTCGCAGGAGGGACCGGCGGACGAGCGGGCTAGTCCGGGGCCCAGGCAGTCCCAGCTGGAGCCTACTTCTTGTCACCCTTCTGCGCATCGCCCTGCTCGGCGGCGGTCTCCGGCGCCCGCTCCAGCTTCTCTTTCTCCAGCTCCTCCTGCTCGCATTTACTGCTGGGGAACTTGTCTTTGTTGTTCTCCTTTTTCCACTTCATTCTCCGATTCTGGAACCAGATTTTGACCTGTCTCTCTGTCAGTCCCAGCGCGTGCGATACCTCGATCCTCCGCTTGCGAGTCAGATAGGGATTAAATAGGAACTCCTTCTCCAGCTCCAGGGTCTGGTAGCGGCTGTAGGTCTGGCGGCCTCGCCTGCGTCCGGCGGCTGCTGGGAATGGGGGAAAGGGCGAGACAGAGGGGAGGGTGGGGGAGGGGGCAGAGACAGAGAAGGTTGGAAGATTCGTGAACCAGCCTAGGAGACCAGGATAATAAGGGCAGGGGACCCTTATGCGGGGGCGGGAGGGGGAGCGCGGAGGACGCGGTCAGCGGGAGGGGGGGGACGAGGGGGGACTAGACAGCCCTGAATCTGCAGGGGCCATAAAGGAGGTGCCCCTTCCTCTGGTAACTAGAACCAGAATAGGAGGTTCAGATACATTAAAAGTGCCATAAAGTTTAAAAGGGTGGATGTGGAGGGGAAAATAAGGATAAAAAGCCAGAGCGGGCACCACGAACCCACCTTGAAAAGCCCCCAGAGCCTCTGCCCCAGAAGAAAAGTTTCTTCAGGGCAATTAAACTATAAAGCAATTGAGAAGTGCAAACGTTGAGCGCCCCCACTCCCACCACTCTTTCTCCACAGCCCCCATAAAACAGTAAAAGGGGAAAGGGGGGGAGAAGAAGAAAAGTTAAGGAGGGTGAGGGGTTTATGGATTCAGGAAATTCGCTTAGAGACCCCCCCCTTCAAAGGAAGCAAAAAGAAAAGGGGGAAAAAGAAGAAAAGAAAGTGGGAAGGAAGGGAGAGGAGGTAGGTGTTTGGAACGGAGCCCACACGTCCTCTTGGAGCCGAAGATGCTCCCCGGGCTGCCCACCAGCCCTCCCCACCCCCACCGGCCTGGGGCCCTCCTGGCCCCTTCCCACCCTGTCAGGTCCAGGTCGGACGGGAGCTCACCTTGAGGACGCATCCAGGGAAAGAGCTGTGTGGGCGACGGGCTCTGCTCAGACCCCTCGGCCTCCTCGCCCAGGCCGCTGGCTGCCGCGAGCTTGCAGTCTGCGTACTGTACCAGGTCTGGATCCTGCGCACCGAACAGGCTCTGGCGCTGCAGAGGGTCGTAGCCGTAGAAGTTGCCGGGGTCCCCGTGGCACGCCACTGCGCACGGGTTCTGCTGGTAGGGAGCCGTGGACAGCGACGATGGCCCGTGGTAGAACTCCTGGATTTGCGAAGGGTGCTGGAAGCTGCCGCCGCTGCTGGGACCGTACACCACGGTGGGTCGGCCGCCCAGGTCCTGGGCGAAGCCGCAGTCATAATAATTGGGGCGCAGGGACTCCCCGGTTTTGTATTTGGAGAACAGTGAGTTGACGAAATAAGAGCTCATTTTATTGAATTTTGAGGCGGCGGCGGCGGTGGCGCAGGCTGTAGTTGGGGGCTGTTGGGGAGGGGGTGGGGAGGGGGAAAAGGGAGGGAGAGAGAGAGAAAAAAACGCGGATTCGCCGGCTCCTAGTCACCCTCGCCAGGAAAGGAGAGGAAAAGGGAGGAGGAAAAAAAGAAAGAAGGAAGGAAGGAAAAGAAAGAAAAGACGAAGAAGATCTCGAAGCCGCCACACTTTTTGTGATTTCCAGGAATAGAAGAGCGAAGCCTGCAAAAGTCTAAACCTTCATGGCAGCCGCGGCTCGCTCGCCCTCCCCCCACCCCCCACCCCCCAAACAAAAATATACCGCCACTTAAAGAGGTCCTCGCTTTACATTTCGAAGAAGGGATGCCACTTCATAAACAGTTTTCGGTGATTTACTTCCCTCCAAATGAGTTGTTTCATATTTTGCCCCGTCTTTTCACCATCATTTGCATCCATTAGAGACCCCGCATCCTATTGGCTTCTGGGTACTCCTCCCGGACAGAACGCAGAGCGAGGGTGAGAGCGAGAGAGAGCGAGTGCGAGAGAGAGCTAGAGCGAGAGAGCGCCTGGGAGTGTGGAGAGGGCAGAAAAAAAGGAGGGGAAGGGAAAAAAAAAACACCCAGGGAGAGAGAGGGGGAGAGGGGGGAGAGGGAGGGGGGAGAGAGAGACCGAATACGGATTAAATCTGTTTAACTACCTACATTAATGAGATATCTCTTGCCTCACAACAAATCAAATACCTTCGTAGACCACCCCCAAAGACTGATGTGGGGGAGTCACGGAAAAACACCATGCGCACACACATGCACAACGCTGAGCCCGGCGTAGGCACGCTGTTAATTTCGCGATTTTAACGAGGCAATTGGAGTCTTTCTAAATGTCAGGGTCGCTTCGGAAAAATGTAAAAGAACACGGTTTAATTGCGCCGAGTTTTAAAAGGTCCTATAAATGTAATTGGTATTTTAATACAAGTTATCAAATCATACAGCTTCCTCTCCTAAACATATTTTCAAACAAACGAGGTAGTCATATTTAAAGCTTTAATGATCAATTTCCTTATTATTGATAAAGGTTTAACTATCGTGTGGAGGGAATTGGCTGGGTAACCAGCCCCCAAAAAACGGCTGTAAACTCTTTAACAAACTATAAAACGCAATAAAGCCGGGTCTGTTGTTGTTTATGCTGCAGCGCATAAAAGCTGTTAGCATTTTACGAGTTCTTTCCTCTACAGCTATAAAACTGCAGCTTCGATCGCCCCCGCCGCCCGACTGAAGCTCGGTGCGGGTGACTAAGCCGAAATGAGACGATTATGGGTTACTGCTGGGTTTTCCCCCTTTCGGCGCAAACGGTGACTTTCCCTGAGATTTTCGCCTCCTTCTCCCTTGCAGACACACCTGCCCCCACACCCTCCTAGGAGACCCCCAAAACACCCCGAGATCTGTCCTCGCCCAGGTCACACGTGTAACTTTCCCTCATTAAGCAAACACTCGAGATTTTCTGTGGAAAGGGATTCTGAGAGGGCCTGAGAGAGGAAGGAGAAACTTTCTGGTTAATGAGCAGGGCTAAGGCAGAACAAAGTTCTGCAGGCGGCTGCCAATTCTGCAGTTTGCAAGAGCTTTACCTGCTGGTGGTTGGGGGGGGGGTCTGCAAGGGAAAGGGGGGGTCTTCTGGAGGTACTTTGGCCTAATCAGCATTTTAAAGGGAAGGGTCCAGTACTATCAAAGGATGATATCTCGTGTGGCTGTAAACCTGTGCCGCCGCCGCCGCAGTGGGCCTTGGCATTCAGTAAGGAAACCCTGTCGACACCCAGCTTTCTGGGGCCAATCACCCATACCTTCTACACACACAGGCTTTCCAGGTATAGACAGTGACCTCTTCATCGACACACCAAAAGAGGTAAGGGTAATGGAGACCGAGACCGGAGGCTGGCCACCAAGGCCTTCTGTCTTGTGCCCTCCAGTGCCCTAGACAAAGGCTTTCAGGTGTGTGTTTAAAAGGCGCCTGTTATGGGTATATGTCCCCATAGTCATCTGACCACCTGCACTCTTCACTTGGGGTGAAGAGAAAAAACAAGGCCACAGAGCTCTCCATTTTCCCTCTTCTCTTTTTGGGGTGCCTTTAATTGAACCTTGAACATCTGAAGATCTGAGGCCTCAAACCCAGAAATGACTGGCTGCCCCACTCAGAGCCTGGGCTCTTCTCTGTGTACCTGACCTGTGGCTGGTAGGGGGGTCAGACTTTAGGAGGCTCAGGGTGGCGGGCAGAACCAATAGTCTCCTGAGGGAACTGACTAGGCTGGAAAGACAGAAGGAGAAAGAAATGTTCTAGAGCAAAGGCAAAATCAATTTTACAAAGAAATGAAATCTGTGGCTCCTTCTCTGTTGGGTTCCGTGAGCTGGAATCTTTGTAAAAATGAAACCACATTTTCAAAGAACGCTGTACTGCGAGTTTCACCCAGCCTTCTAAAGTACAGTGAATATAGAAGGGAGACCAGAAAAAGAAGAAGAAGAAGAAGAAGAAGAAGAAGAAGAAGAAGAAGAAGAAGAAGAAGAAGAAGAAGAAGAAGAAGAAGAAGAAGAAGAAGAAGACACCAGAAGGATGGAAAGTGAACCAGGCTCTGGGTTTTTTTTTTTTTTCCCCAACAAGGATGAGGGGTTAGTAAGGCAACCTAAACAGTCAAGTTGTTGCCAAAGCGAACATTTTTATCAAGTGCGGGGGATTTTATGGTCATGATTTGAGGACTCACTGGTGGGGTAGAAATTCAATAGCTTGTTCTAAATCATCCCTACACAGTGCCAGAGATTTCTGATGGAAGGAAAATGTTTCTAAGGAAAAAAAAAACCCAAGAGGAGGGGAGATAATTTATAAACACCCATCCCAACGGAGGGCAGATTTATTGGAGAAACTCAAGTTGTGGAGACACTCCGCTGGCCTCTTTACACCTGGTCCTGCGGAAAGAGAAGAAGTCACACACAGGGTTATGGGGTCATTTTGGAGGTAGGTTCGGGCTGGACCGGGAGGAAAGTGAAGATTGGGAACCAGTCAAAAGGGCTGTGGGCAGTCAGAAGGCCGGCCTGAGGACCGCCAAGTGCCTGGGTCCAGGCCTTCAGCTGCACGGTCTCAGAAGGACTGGCTTCCCTGTGGTTTGCCAGAGTCAGGAAGCCATAGGCAGAGCCCGGGCGCGCCGGAGGAAGCCGCAGCTCTCACCTGGGAAGTCCGGAAGCAAGGGGAAAGCGAGGCTGCTCCCCATCGCCATGCTGCTTTTACCGGTATTCGGAAAAATGTGCAGGGTTTTAACTGTGCCTCCCCGAGGGGATTCCGCAGCCTTCCCGCATCCTGCATCCCTCATCCCGCATCCCTAAGGGGACCCTGCCCCGAGCCTTGGTGACCATGCACTCGCTCAGCCCAGACCTGCACGCGTGCAAAGGCTCTGGAGTCGAGTTGGCACCCTGGCGCAGCGGCCCCTCAGCTTGGAGCACCTCTGAATCTTCACCAAAGCCAGGTCTCCGTTTCTCCCAAATTTGGAAATCTCCCCGGGGGACACGTCGGGTCCCCTCTTCAGCAGGTGTGGGCAGCCCGCCTGGGGTAGCTTCCTCTTCAAAAGACCTACAGGCTCGCCCTTCCCACCTGACTCACTGGCCTGCTCTTTATCCCCCTTGCCCCACTGCAGGAAAATCTCAGTTTCCCAAATCAATTCGCCTCCTTCATTTGTGCCCATTATTTCTTTATTTTTATTATTACTATTATCTCCGGTTTCCAGGCATTTCTCGCCCCACCAAACACAGCAACTGGGAAACAGCTTTCTTAGTATGAGAAATTCAAAAAAATGAACCATTTGCGGAGAGAAAGGAACTCCATTATAATTGAAATATATACAATAGGGGAAAGAGCCATAACAAACCTTTTTTTATTATTATGTGCAAATTACTCATGACTTTGGTAGCTCCCAGTTTCTAGACACAGGGCCGAACAAGGTGCTGTGTGGAGCCGCTCGAGCCGGCAGCCCCAGCACTGGAAAATTTCATATGGAGCACGGGTGCCATCTAGCGGCCACTGTGCAAAAAGACGTCCTGCTATCTGCTCAACCAGGTTCTCTGAGAACTAGCAGAGGAGGTGACAAACGATTAAACTTTCATTATTTCTAGAAATAGGGGAGAGAAATGAAAGCAGATAAGAAAAAGGCTTCGGAATCAGGAAGCAGTTCGTGGAATAGTTCAGATAAGCTAAAAGAAAAACGGCTGTATATCCACTCAGTCCCTAATTTCTATTAAAGACGCTAAGCCTTGTACCCTTTATAGTGAGTAAAAGAAGAAATCGGCACGTTTTAAGCCTTACACGATTATTTCACACGCTGAAGGGTAACAATTGGGTTTTTTTGTGAGGGATGAGAAGGGCTGAGGGAATAGAACGGAACTGAAGGAGGATCAAGAGGCTGCTCTCCCCTATATATGGCCCTGCTGGGCAGTGTATGTGTGTCCGTGTGTCCGTGTCCGTGTGTGTCCGTGTGTGTGTGTGTGTGTGCGTGTGTGTGTTCGTGTGCAAAGGTTTCTTATTTATGGCTGGCAGTTCCAGAGGGGGTGTAAAGAACAAAGGCGACAGTCAGAATGTCGATTGTAGAAGCTTTAAGGACAACAATCCGTTCTTCCTCCCAGCTGCTAGCTTTTTGATTTTTTACCCTCGGGGAACCTCACCCCACGGCCCCTGATTCCCAAGTTCCAGACCCCAAGCCCCAGACGTGGGCTCAAAAGGGTTGAGGGTGAGAGTGGGGGGCTTCCTAACAAGGCGGACCCATTCTCCCACCAGATCCGGAGCCCAGGCTCATCTGAGGCTCATCTCCGGAAAGTTTCCCCTCACTGTTTGCTTTGCTGCTGTTTAGTTTCTTAACCTTCAGAAATTTATACCCTATAAACTTTTATAGCGGTCATATTCTTTTATTGCTGCACACAAGGCATTGAATTTCTCTTCCAGCTTCTCTCTCCCCCCTCTCTCTTTCCTCTCTCTCTCTCTCTCTCTCTCTCTCTCTCTCTCTCTGAATCTCTCTTAATCTCTCTTTTATGACAATTGATTTCCTCATCTCCAGCTTCCCAGCCTCTGCACCTTCGCCTTTGTTTGTCTTGTAAGAAGCCACCCGGCGCTGGGGATCCAGACGCCCGCTGCCAGAAGCAACTCCAGACGCCCTCGCCCCCAAGCCTGCAGCGGTCCAGTCTCCCAGCCTCTTTTTATGTTTCCTTTTGGCAGAAACAGGGGCTTCCTTCGCTCATTCTCAGCGGCAGCTTGCAGAGCCCCGGCGAGCCAAGGACGGAGAAACAGCCTTAGTCTACACCAGCTGTAAAGCCAGATTAATTTTCCATCTTTAGCATAACCCTCCTGGCAGGCTGCCTGTTCCAGCTGCGGTACCAGGAGTTTCTCTGTCTCTCGCCTCCTGTTTCTCGGATCTCCTCGCCCTTTCGTTTGAGAGGGGTAGGGCCGGCCTTGGCAGGGTTTCTTTCTTTCACTCCGGGCTAGCCTTTGTCCCCACCTCCACCCCAACCCACAGTGTCTCCACTGCAGTGTGGCGAGTGCAGCGGAGGAGAAGCTTGCGCGAGGTCGGCGGCAGAGCTGCAAATGGGCAGCAGCCGATCTTTACAACTGAATAAGAAAAACAAAAAACAAAAACAAAAAAAAAACCCAGGGCTTCCACGACCTCACGACAGGCTCTGACTGGGACACCACAGTGTGAGAAGATGATTCTTGAAACCAAGTGTAATTGGGGGTGGGGGGTCCTTTTGAAAAGGAATTATTTCCCACTTCTGAGACGTGTTTGTGTTCCACACTCCGTGGCTTTCTTTTGAGAACTGTCACACGCGCTGCTGATCTTGACCCTCCAGACTCAGCAAGCCTCAGGCCAAGACTGCTGCTCTATAAGCCCTAGGTGTGTGTGTGTGTGTGTGTGTGTGTGTGTGTGTGTATCAGGGGTGGAGGAATCCACAAAGAATCTTGAGGTTCAACCATTTGAGTTCTCTCCTATCTCTGCATCTCCACTACACTCACCCACAGTCCTCCGGGCAATAGCAGAGAAAAGCTACTAACTTCCTCCTTGCTGAGAGATGCTATTCCTCCAAGAACTACAAGCTGACTTAGTGGGGGAGGTCTCCAGAGCAGCTTTGGGTGAAAACCCTTTGCAATAGGGAGGCTCTTCTCCATAAGACTTTAGAGGTTGTCTTTCCTCCTTCCCGACTCTCCTGGTTCTACAGAAAGATCCCTGCTCACTTTAAGTCCAGATCTTAGAACTTGGGTACCCACCAGGTGTCAGCACCACCAGAGCAGGTAGAGGGATCTGAAGGGTCAAAGGAGAAAGCCAGTGACTGTGACACTAACTTGTCTTTGTTTGAAGCCATGCTCTTAGCAACTGTACTCTTCACTTAATGAGCAGAGAGGCAGCACAGAATAAAACGCAGGAGAGGTTTGTTTTCTAGAGTGATATATATATTTTTTTTGTTCTTTTTTTTTTCTTTTTCTTCCAAAACAAACAAGTAGAGCTCTAGGCCCCTTGCCCTCCCCACTCCCACCCTCAACCCTCCCTTATAAGCAACAACTGAAAATCATTGCCAAAGAAATCACAAAACACAAGCACAATGTCACCACAGCCACCGACAAAGCAAGAAAAAAAATAATATTAATAAAATAAAATTCAAAGTTCTACTGGAATGACCTCTTTGCAGTCAGGAGAAGCGGGAACAAAAGTCCAAGGGTGGAAGGGATTGAGAAGCAGAAAGAACAGAGAGGCAGAGGATGCTGCGCCTCTGCCGATGGGGAGGCATGATGTTTGCATCAGCAACAGGATGGATACAGCAGTGTACTTTGAAGAAGGTGAAGTTCCCCACTCTGAGCTTTGGGGGAGTCTTCCTTTGGCCCTCTGGCTGGATGCCAAGGGTCTGTCTTCTTCCTGGCTCAGGAAACTAGTGAAATGCAGAGATGAGATGCCCACTAGCCCTGCCTGGTGAGCCTATTGCCCCTCCTGCCCTGACTGCCTACTCTGGAAAGGACCTGGGGAATTAATTCACAATAAATTTTCAAACTCTCCTGACCCGGCTTTCTCTATGGTGGGGTTGACCTAGCAGAGAGGAAAGGGGCTTTTTTTTTTTCTACAATGGGAGACTTGCCTTGCTGGTACAAGATGGGTTTGGTGGAAAGGAGCATTGGTTTCAGAGTTGGAGGCTGGAGAGGAATCCAAGACTGTGGTCAGCAAGAAAAGCTACATTTTGTCAAGGGTGGGGGGGTGTATGAATGGGGGAATAGCACTGTCAATGCTCTAAGACCCACAATTTAACCTCCTTTAGTTGGAAGGAGAGGAAAACATGCAGAATTAAACACTTCCTGCAGGAAAATATACTAGGGGACTCCACTAAAGGTACCTTTATAAAAACCACTCCCTGCTTTTTCTTGCCCTGTCTAATTCAACAGCTTGGAGATAGGGCTGGTCACATCTACCCACAGGCCTCCCCGCATATGGGGTAGAGTTGGCAGCTCCATAGGGGTGTGTACTGGGATGGTGAGGCTGCAGTGCCTCACTGAGGGCATCTCTAGACATCTTCCTAGTGTGTGTTTGGATCAGGGCAGAACCTGGATGAACCTGATCCGAGGGTTGCCCTGCTGGGTTTGGTGAACAACATCTTCATGGAGGGTGTCCTTTCTCCACTATTAGTGTGGACTCCAAACTTTATGTCTGTGGGCATCTGCTGGGCTGTGTGCAGTTAAACTGTACTGGGTGTTGTCTGGCTAGGTTGCAGGGAGGGAACAGGCAGACTGGAAGAGAGAGGATGGGGTTTTCCAGAAAAATCATCAGGGATGCTAGGAGCTTGACTAGGGGTCTCTTTCCTCGAGCAAGCGGGGCTCATCACTTTTCTAGGAACCAAGAACAGCTAGCTTCTAACTTAACAAAACTTCCTCTTAACACCAGGGGAGTGGAGAGAGAGAAGGCAAAGGAGAGGAGAGGGGCTCCAGGTGCAGATGGGGGACTTTAAAGAGGACATGCCCTTCCCCATTCACTTGGGCACAACCCAGACAGCAGTGGCTTTTGGCCATCACATAAATAACAAGAGTGAGCTGGGGAAGGGCTGGGGGGGGGGGTCCGCCTTTACTCTTTACCCTGTTCCTTATTCATCTTCTTCATCTTCATCCGCCGGTTCTGAAACCAGATTTTGACTTGTCTCTCACTCAGATTGAGAAGTCTGGCCACTTCATGCCTGCGGTCCCTGGTGAGGTACATATTGAACAGAAACTCCTTCTCTAGCTCCAGCGTCTGGTATTTGGTGTAGGGACAGCGCTTTTTCCGGGAAGAGCGGGCGTGCAGCCAGTTGGCAGAGGGGTTGGCTGAAAGAGAAGTTGCGATAGAATCAGAGAGGACGAGACTGAAGGGCCCCAGACCAAGAAGGCAACTCACATCTACTTCTGCTCCCCATCTTCTACTCCCCATCTGGCACTGGAAAAGGACACTCAGGCCTCCAAGATCTCAGAAAGCATCTCTAACTGGACCAGGAGTGCAGGAGTGAATGTGGAATCGTGCTTTGAAGGGAATGCAGCCAAACTACCTAAAGCATCTCCAAAGCTTTGACTGCTCCAAGCATCTCAGTCTTCCTCTGTTTGTATCCAAACAGAGCTGAACCCAGGCCAGAAGAGCTCAGTATAGCTGGAACCACACTACCAGATAAAGGCGGCTGACCTGAAGGATCCCTTGGCTCTAGGTTTCAGGAGAAAGGGGAAGACATGGGTAAGGAGTGGAGTTCTGTTCAGCCATCACCAAGAGATCTCTTGGTGCTTCAGTCCAGTCCCAGTAAACGCTGCCTAAAAAGCCACCTTTCAACCTTCCTAGGCCTAGGAAGCAGACTTGTGAGTCAGGGCAGGCAGGCCTCCCCACCACACACCACAAATAAGAGTCTGCATTTACAGCCCGGAACACCCAGCACACTCTCAACTCACAAGCAACCCAATTGCAACCATTTATCAATTGCAGCCCCGTGGACGGGGAGCCCCAGGGCTTCCAGATAACTTATGGCGGCAATAGCCTCTTCTTTTCTGCTACTCAGCTCACAGTTTGGGTAACACAAGTTCAGGGAAACTGGGAAGCAAAATTGCTACAGCTGCAAGGTGAGGAACAGAGATGAGGCAGGGGTAACAGAAAGCCCTTCCTAGCACACCAGCCCTGTAACTGACCCAACGGAGAGGCAAGAGGAAGGTGGACTGGAGTAGAGAGGGGGCACAAAGAGCCAATAACATATACACTTTTTTTTCTTTTTTCTTTTTCTGTCCAGCGTCTCTCCTTAGACTCCTTAGACCTCAGGACTCAGAAAAGTTGCCTGACTCCCAAAGCGGAGCCAATTACAGACAAGACCCACTCCACCAGCTTCCCCTAAATGAAAAAAAAAAAAAAAGGCTCTGAATATCTATGTATATTTTTAAATTCACTTCATCCTACACTAAGTAGCATGTCTTACCAATTTGCAGTGCTATTATTCCCTTAATGTGATTGCCTGGGATGGGACCCTCAGCCCTTTCCTCTTTCAGTAAATATGAAAGAGGAAAAAAAAAACTGTTAATAATTGATCCCAGCCAAATGGCTGCCTTGCAATAATGGGCTTCTCAGTCTGAGTTTGGGGCCATGGGGTGAAGGGTCTGTTTGGGTGTTTGCTGGAGGTTTGGAAAGAGCTGTTTTGGGGTGTAAGCTCCTAATTACATCAGCCTGGCAAATTGGAGGTATGAGGGGACCACAAGAGTCACAGGGGAGTAGTGTCTCTCCTTGCTTTGCAGAAGGCGAGGACCCATTGGCCACTCTGTTGGTGGGGCATCCGAGAGGGCAGAGGGCCAGCAAGGAGCAAACTATTTGCCCAGAGGAGGAAGAGGTGAGGAGTTGACCTGTCAGTGTGTCCGGTATTGTTTGGGACCAAGAACAAGCCCCCAACCAGTTTGCCTTCCCAGTCCTTAAAAACAAACCAAAATAAATAAATAAATAAAATAAAGTAAGCCTCCTCTCCTCTCCTCTCTTCTCAGCCAGCAGCAGTTTCCACTTGGGGTTTTATTTTAGTAAGGGTGCTTTTGGGAGTGGGAGGTGGTAAGAAACCAAGGGTAGAGTTCTCCGCCCCTGCGCAGTCCTCCCCCTCCCTCCCCTGGGTCCCTTAGGGTCTTCTCCTCCTTCTAGAGGGGAGGCCCTGTCCTTGGCAAGTGATGCCTAGACTCTCCGAGAGGTGGACTGCCCTGGCTAGTGATCAGAAGCCCCGCGGGCGGAGATCAGCGGGAAGGGAACCGCAGGAGGAGAAACGGCCACCCGGTCGAGGATGCCCTAGAAGGGCGGGGGACCCCCGGAGGGAAGGCTCCCGGGGAGGGGCGGGCGCACCGGGGAGGGGGCCCCCTCACCGCATCCCGGGCTTCCCCCGCCCCTCCCGGCGCCTGCTGCCGACCCGACACGGCTACTGCGTGAGATCTGCTAGGAACAATCCTCCGCCAAGCTGTTGCATCGCAAATAAAATCCTAATGAGCCCCCTCCCCCTTCCCCTTGGCCGGCGGGGACGGTCTGCGCGTGGCGCAGGCGGCTCTGCCGGGTGCGCTATGATCCCGTGCCCGCGCGGGCTCCCGGCCGCGCTGGCCATCGGCCCGGACCCCCTACGGTTCCTCACTGGACTGTCGCAGGTCCCTTTCCCTTTTTCTAGCCTTGGGAAGAAAGAAGGACTAGAGAGACTAGGGGTCCCTGAGTCTCAGTCCCTGCGCCACTAGGAGGAGTGGGGGAGGCAGCGTCAGTGTCCCCATCCTGAACACCCAGCTTCTTCCTTTCCCGGTCCTTCCTTCCTCTCCCCTCCACCCCCTCTAGCCCTGCGGGCCCCAGGCACGCTGTCCCTTTACATTGTCCGCTTTATGGCCTCTCTCTCTCTCTCTCTCTCTCTCTCTCTCTCTCTCTCTCTCTCTCTCTCTCTCTCTCTCTCTCTCTCTCTCTCTCTCTCTCTCTCTCTCCCCCTCCCCCGGGCCTAGCCTGCAGCCTGAGGTGGGGGGGGAGTTCCTCACTTTTTTTTTTTTTTATAACTTACTTTGATCCGGCCTCTCTTTGTCCTCGCTTCCTTCGCAAATTTTATTGTCCCCGTAGCCGGCTCTTTGATTAGACAGGACAGCCTCCCTGCCCGCCGAAGTTTCCAAACTGTACTCGGGCGTGCCCTGTTTGAGCAGCTCCCCCGGCGCGCCCAGCAGCGGCTCCGCCTTCACGGCCGCCTGGCCCTGCCCCGGGGCGGCCTCGGCGCGCGGCGCCGGCTCTAGCCAGGTGCGGAGGTACCTGCTCTCGGCCGCCGGCGCGCCCTGGGGCTGCAGGTAGGGGTGGTAGACGGACGGCAGGCTCCCCGAGGCGTGCGGGCTCAGCGGCGCCCAGGAGGCGCCGAACACCGGCGCTTTGGGCTGGAAGCTGCACGAGGGGAAGTCCAGGTGCTCGGCGTGGCCCGGCTGCCGCGGGTTCGCGTACTGGCCCGAAGGAAACTTGGCTGGAGGCGCGTCCTCGCTCTCGTGACTTATGATCGAGTCGACATAATAGCTGCTAAGCGTCCCAGAAATGGACATTCTCAGACATTATCCGCGCGCTCGCAGGGGGAAGGGAAGCGCTCGCGCCGCGGCGCCCAAGCAGGGAAAGGTGGCACACGGACCCGGTGCAGAGGGCTTTCGGACGCGACCCCCCCAGACCCCCACCCTCCCACCCCCACCCCCTGCTCAACTTCTCAGCCAACAAAGTACAGTGGAGCAGCCCGGCTCGGAGCTCCTTGCAAAATGATTGGTCAAAGTTTTGCGGACTGCCTGATAAAGCGTCAGCTCCGACATAAATCAATCGGGCGAGGGGGCTGCGCTCGCGCTGTCATCCGTCCTCACCGCATTCCATATCCAGGATGGATTGTTTTATGCTGATGCAATGTGCTATCACGTCAGGGCTCCGGCGGCCACGTAACCTCAGCCTGAGCTGCCGGGCCGCCCGGGGCCCCTCCCGCTTTTACAGGAAGGGGGGTTCTCAACGTGGGGCGATGGGGGCGGAGGAGAGGCGGAGGCAAGCAGCGGGCTGCCTCTGGAGGGACGCCGGCTGAGGAGCCCTCTCCCCAGGCGGGTTGGAGAGAGAGGGGAGGGAGGGAGAGCGCCCCAGCCTCAGAGCAGCGGGAGAGGCCCGACAGGGTAATTAAAGAGGAGGTAGTCCTGTCACCCCCCCCAACACCTCCACCTCCACCCTGCGGGCCCTCATTTCCTGTCCTCTGTCCCCTTGACAGAGATGTTTATTAAACAACAGCAGTACAGCGACCCACAGGAGATGAAGTAAAAGGATGGGAAAGAAGTTGGGGGTTTTATAGGACAGTTATCCTCTTTGGAGGGGGTTCAGGGCACAATTTGGGGAGATTTACTTGACTAGGCCCTTCCCTTGATCCTTTAGCAGCAGAGAGAGGCGAAAGGGGAACTCGCTGGGACCAGCGTCCAAACAATCATTATCTGTCCTGAAATTATAGCCTGCCTGGGGCCAAAGGGGCGCACCAGGCCCTGGAACTAGTCTTCGAAGACTTTCGGCAGACTAACCAGTCTTATATTAACTCTTTAAAATTTTTCTTGGTCCTTTGTGAAGGGCTGGGTCCACGGCCATTTCTTATCCTTCATCCAGAAATCTCTGAGACCTTTAAAACTGTCCAGATGAGGGGCTAATGTGAGAAATGATTAAAGGACTCTGGAGAGGGGGGAGAAGGTCCCCCTTACAGCACAGTGAGGAACACCGGGTTACCTTCTTTTACATCCAAAAAGGGAAAGAGGCAAGCTAAATTCTCAGCACGCGTGTCCAGCGCTTTTCACCCGCAATTGCCGCTCTGGAAAAGGTCCAGATACCGACATAGGGCAGAAGCAAGAACAGAGGAGTCCCCGGCATCAGTCCGTCTCCCCCACCCGCAGCCTTCCCCCCTGCAATCCTCTCGTGGAGATTACAAATAGTGCATTTTATTAGCAGCTATTCTGCGGCCCTGCGCAGGGACTCCCTCGAGGCCACCGGCTGGCTTCCTGGCGGCTCTCCCAGCTCTTGCTTCTACAGCTTCTGCCTGGGTGCAGGCACCTCCCCCGGTGTGGAGCTCTGGGAGGCCAGGCCCCTAGACAGGCTTGGTTTCCTGGGTTAGGTGTAGGGACAGATTTCTTGGCTAATCTCTGAGTCTGGATCGTTTTTAGGCAGACTGCTCTGGGAGCCATGACCCCCTCCTTATATTCCCCTCCTTTCAGAAAAAGTGGAACCTTTCTAACTTGGGGTTATATGTTTTTAGCCAGTACCCCTTCTGCCCAGTGGAAGGCTGCGGATCACCTCCGCGAGCACACACACAGTCCCGCCCGCTTGTCTTTCCAAATGAAGCCATCTCGTGTCATTACGTGTGAAATACGAGGGCGAAGCGCCATATTTCTTCACATTATGGCGATTTCAAAATGATTTTTTAAAGATCAATGCGGGCGCCCAGCCGGCCCCTTCAATTCCACCCACGCTCTTGGAGAACGACAGCCCAGCAGATCCGGAACCAAACAGCGTGAAGATCTGGGTTTTTTCCCCCATAGTATCCAAATGGGGAAACAAAATCAGATGCAAATTCTTCTAAGTAGCGGTTGGATGCTTGGAAAAGTCAAGAGAGCTTCCCGGACCTGTCAGCAAGAAGCTGGGCCTGGAGCGAATGGATCAGAGTTAGGGCAAAGCACCTGTTCTTACTTTGCTAGTCGTATGAAATCTGCCATCAGTTTTACCTGTAATAAATATAGTCTTCAGGCGGAAAAAAAAAAGAAAGAAAGAAAAAAGAAAAGAAAAAACCTCCCCAGTCATAAATAACAGCGTTATGAAGCATGTCGAGGTAGGGATATGATTTTCTGTAGTATATAAATTAGGGCCCAAAAGGACATGTGAACTGAGGGCCGGGGCATTTTTATTTATGGAAAAGTGACGGAGCGAGGCTGTTTTTTAAGACCCAAGCTGTGTAGGCGCTGGGCTGTGTCTGCTGCCCCCCTGGCTCCCATTCCTCTCCTGGGCTTTGCTGTAGACTCTTCACAAGGAGAGAGAAGTCAAGGGGACCATTTAGTTTAGGGAAAGAGTCAGAGGAAGAACCTTTGGGATCCTGGCTTGTGCCCTGTAAGAGGGAGATAATCCATTTAAATTCATATTTGTGGGTTGTAACTGCCTAGGGAGCTGTCCTTAATCCTTTATGGAATCACTGATGGGTGAAGAAGAGATGCAGGCCTCTTTTCTAAGTAGGAAGCAGTTTCGGTATTTGCTCAAGAAGCTGGGGAGGAGCACACCATGTGGAAGAGACAGGTTTGGGGAGCTTGTCTTCTCTGGAGAGGTGATTACAGAAGAGAATGAACTTTTCCCCTCGTCCCTGGGGTATATACCATCTCATGCCCCTCCAGGGGAAGATACAGCAGCAGCAGCAGCAGCAGCCAGGAGTCTCACCCTTGCTGCAAGCTCTCTGGAAGCGATTGCTGCCTCATACTTGAGCTCAGCTTCAACAGAGGCAAAGGACAAAATGGTCACCAGGGTGGGTGTCCCCTTGGTGAAATGCTCAGTGGTTCCAGGAACCCCTCAAATCTTTTTCCCTTCCTAGGCAATGGTACCCACCATGCCAGAACAGAATTGTGGCCCCTGGGATCCACAACCTATAGATACTTAACAAAAGCAACATTACAGTGGGGTCACTCTGTCCAGAGAGCAAACCTATTCTGCACCCCACCTCCAGTCCAGTGGGAGAGAAAGAAAAGCCCGTGTTCCCCACAGCCTCTGGTCTTACACTGGAGCTTTGGCTGAACACAGATGGGGCTAGTGGGAGGCGGCGTGAGAACAAACAAACAAACAAAAACTGGAAAGCAAAGCCTTTGGGCCACACTGGGGCCCAAGGTGGCCAGGAGGAGAGGCTGATGCTGGTCTCAGCAGCCGGGTAAGTGCCTGAATTTTGAGAGAGTCTGGTGTGTGTATGGGGGGTGTCTCTGTCAGTAAGAAGAGAAAATCTAGGGATTGAAAAGAGAGTACAAGAAAAAAAATAAAGGGAAAAAAGTGAAAAAAAAAAAAACAGAAGATAGTTTGGTTTTAGTTGATAAGCTAACCCTGATACTGATGTCTGCTGGGTCTGAGCAGATGTATTTGTCTTGCATGTCTGTTTCAAACCAATAGTTCTGTAAGGGAACCTAGTGTTCAAATGTGCTCTAGTCCATACATTCATAGTATATACAACTATCTTCCCAACTGTAATACTAAATGTGCTTGGGCACAGGCATTTAAGATCTAATTGTTCATATGTGGTTATGTGTATAACCCCTGTGAATAATGTATGTTAATAGTGATTCTGTTCCTGTTTTTTTTAAATATAACTCCAAAGCTGGTGTGCATATTTTTTTAAAAAAATCAATATACCTATAGGGAAGACAAAAACCTGGATATTAATATGTCTAAATTTTGGCTATACAGTATTAGCTGATATAAAAGCCTCACTCAAAACCTTGCCTCTTAACTTAGTATCCAAGCAAAATTCATATTACATCTTCAAATAAATGTGTGTGACTTAAAGCTGGATTCAATTACAGTGTCCTGCTGGAACATTTTAATGAAAAATGAAGCAAATACCTCCAACTGACCCAGAAAAGGTCATGAAATTTGGTGACTTTTGTTATCCAACCATGAAATCTTTTTACTTTGTATCATCCCCCAAGCAGCAGCATGCACTGTGTGATACTTATTTCACAGTAGTGAAGGGGATAGGGGTGGAAATATTATTACTTGTATCTTGCACAAGTGTGAAGGGAAAGAAGACAACTGAGTGTGGCAGTCCTCAGGTGACCATGAAGGTCATGCCACAACACTGCTGCAGACCACAGTGCCTCTGTCCCCAAGCACTGAAACATTTCTTCTGAGGCCCCCTACTCTGGGATATAGTGAGGTTTGAAGATACTTGTTCCATTAGACATTGGAGGGGAAAAACAATATCTCAGAACCCACCCTCTTTGTCCAAAATAATCTCCAAACAGGTATCACAATCTGTACACTGGGATTCAAACCTGGGGGTTTCCACAACCCCAAGGAAGGATCTTAATTGGAGAATAACGAAATCTTCTGACATCTGTCATAGGATGTCAGAGGTCAGTGACCCCATTGGACCTGAGGAATCCTCTTACCAACTCTCAGCCTTCATGGATGTCCAAGAGAGTGGGAGGTGACTGAGTCCTTTGGAAGAGGCATCAAGGAGACCAAACGGGAGTGGGCGGCGGGCAGAGCGGAAAGGGTTCTGGGCAGGTAGAAAGCTATTACATAATTGCTTCCATAAAACCTTTGGCTGTTGTAAAACTCTCTGCTTTCCAAAGACTTTATTTCCTCCTTTCTCTCTTAAATCCTCCCTTTTTCTTTTTTCTTTCTTTTTTCTTTCTTTCTTTTTTATTTTTTTACAGCACTTTTCCTGGGAGGAGGTGGCCAGCCAGGGTGGAGAACCAAGGGAGGGAATATGGTCAGGCTCCTTTTGCCTGTTTGGGTCTCTAAGAAATCCTCAAAGAAACAAGGTAAGGCAGCAGGAACATTCCAGACCCCCTCAGCCCACAGATGCAAAGGACATAGCCTAAGGTCCTTTCTTATCAGGACAGTGAGTTGTAGAAAGAGTGTGCTCTGCTCTGGGAGTGGGTCTCCCTGCGCCTTCTGCCATTGCAGAGGCCTCTTGTTCATGCCCCCCCCTCTAACCCCCGAATCTAAATCAGCCTGGCGCCGGGAGTCCCATCCGGTCAGGGCCTCTTTCATGGGCCCCTTGCACATTTCCTCTGCCTCAAGCAGGGAAAGGGTTTAGGAACAAAAGTTAGCCTATTCATTGGCAAGTCCTTCTTCCCACCAGCACTCCTAAGAACTTCTTTCCTGGGCACAGAGCCAACAGCAGGCATGAGGGCTGGGGTCAGAGAGGACAAACTGCCTTACCCTGCCCAGACTCCAATGCCACCATTGCAGCAAGCTGTACTGAATAACCTAGCAGCTTAAATTCTCCTGCTGGTGGTGCTCCTCAGGACTTGTGTGAACCTACAGCCAGCTCAGTCAGTGGGTAAAGAGCCAACTAGAATTTGGGAAAGGAACGACTTCTCACCCCCCATGTACACACACACACACACACACACACACACACACACACACACACATCAGGAAGTCTTGTCCCACTAGGGGGCCCTAGATGGGACTCTGTCGACCTGCAGGCTGAGACTACAAATGGTCTTGATGTTTCTCTTTGGGATTGGGACCTGCTGGCTCCTTGGAGGAGCGTTAAACTTTTGCTGAGGTATAGTCCCCCACCATCCAAAGATAACAAAGACTCAGAGGATACCACCCCCCCCTCCCACACAGCCCTGTTGGAAACCAGTTCCATGCACTGCAGAGACCTTTCAGAAAAGGTCTGGCTGCAGACAGGAGTCCACAACCCAAAGGCTTGAAACGCTGGCTGTCATCCCCATCCTTGACTTTACAGCAAAAAGATTTCAGCCCCTGCCTGCCTGAAGGTGCCTTTGAGACTATCTATCTATCTATCTATCTATCATCTATCTACCTACCTACCTATCTCTAAAAGATGATGAGACATCCTAGAATATCCCAGATTTCTTCCTGAGGGAACTTTTTTTTTTTTTTTTTTTTTTTTTTGCCATTCCCAGTTGAGGGCCCTCAAGCCTGTTTTATTATTTTGCAGGGGTAACACACCAGTCCTGAAGAACCCTCCCGAACTCCTCCAGCTAAGCAAGAAGCAGTAACTGCCGTGAATCAGGTGGTTTGATGTCGTTGTGTTCAGAAAGCCAGGCCCAACAACATGAAACTACCTACTTCACTCAGCAGTCCCGGCTCAAGCTCCGTGTGTGTCGAGGGCTCACTGGGGCAGGCTTCTGGGCACTCCTGTGAGCTAAAATGGCCACAGAATTTACTTCCTCTGCTTAACTTGTTTTCTTCTACTTTTTCCTCACAGAGGCCCGCTGCTAGTAAATAAGGAATTTGAAGTGCTGGACCCAGAATTGGCTTCAAGAATCCTGACCAAAGAAGGCCCAGAACCCAGCTCTAAACCTGACCAGGGCTTCTGTGAGATACCTTCGTGGCCTCTCGGCACAGACCAGACTTGGAGGGCTCCCAGACGAAAAGGATTCTTAACTTCAAACTGCTAGGAAGGTTCGCATGCACTCACCATCTGGCCAGTCCCTGGGCCCCAGGGTTACCCAGACTCCCAGGCAGCTCTCAGAGATCAAACCTTCCAACTCTAAGGCAACCCCAGCCTTGAGACAGGGGAGGAGACAGGAGAGTGGAGCCAAGTAGAACTGAGAGAGAGAAAAAAAAAAAATAATGGAGAAAGTCAGCGTTAGAAAGCACCGTGAATTCTGAGCGGTAAGGCTAGCAGGAACAGTCGCTCTGCAGGAACATGCTAGGGCTCTGGTTCCACAGCGCTGAACAGCCCCAGGAAGGCGACTCTTTTCTGCATTTACAAAGAAGTGGAGACATTGAGGACCTGGCTTGGGCCGGCAGAGAACAGATTTGCTTCTTCCCAATGCTCTAGTCTGAATAGGTCAGTGTCTCCCCCTCACTTCCTACAAAGTCACTAGCACACCCTCACAGGTTGGCTCAGTCTGGCAGTTGAAGCCAAGACTATCAGAGGCCTCTTAGGCACGAGAGACTTACCTGAGCGGGTGAGGGAGAGTCGGTCGGACCCGGCTCCCTCCCTCCCTGCTCCGAAGGCAAGTGTCCGCTTGGCCACGTGTGTGTCCGGCGTGGAAACTCGGAGGTAAGGAGGGAGTCTGCCTGACTGCCGGCTTCTCTTTCAGGGTGTAAATCTTAGGGACCGGAAATACAATAAAACTTCACCGTGCTGATGAACTTCAAACAGTTTATATCCCCTCTTGTCCTGGAAAGAAATGCGGCCGGGGCGGACATAAGGAAAGGAGAACAATTTAAGAGGCTAAGGAGCTAGCAGACTCTTGCCCGCGTGGAGAGAAGGCTCCCGGGCCTCAGTGACTTTCTCCCTAGCTCCGTGGCCAGGACTGGAAGCCGACGCCTAACCTGGGCCCCCATAGAGCCCAGAGTCCAGCCAAGGGCTTTGAATGCGGGGCTCTTAGCAACCTGCCTAGACAGAGCTGGGAGCCCTGCACATCTCCGCTAAAAGCCCAGCTGACCATGCTAGTGCTATCTGCTTGATGCGGGGGTTTTAGGGTTTTCCGCTGCTTTCCGGCTTCCAGACCTTTGTCCTGCCCCGCCCGTTTATTGCCAGGTACTTGTTAGAATGGGACAGGGGATAAGAGTTGGAAAACTCTCAGGGCATGAAGGGACCTGAGCAGAGAGCGGCTCCAGAGCCGAATCCCGCGGGGATCTCCTTGTCCCGCTTACAAAGCACAAAGTGATAGCACAGTGGTGTCCCTTCTCGGGCTTGTTCTTCCCTGCTCCTTTAAAAGCTTCAAAACCAAATCAAAGCAACCAGTGGGCCTCAAGGTGCCGCTGCTTTCCGTCAGGGGCAGTTTGCTTTTTTGTTTTTGTTTTCTTCCACAGTTTTGTGGAATCCAGATTTGTTCTACCAGGGCACTGCAGCAAAACCAACCGAGAGCCATGGTAGTGGCTTTTTTTTTTTTTAAAGCCTCTTTGTGTACTCGAAGTACATGGTTAGGTAGTAACTTGGGGGGGGGGACAGCAAAGGGATTCCCTGCACCCCAATTATTCATCACCAAGCATCAAGGCTTCAGGTGGGACAATCGCAGGCTCAGCTCAGGTGCTGGGTGAGCTGAGGTTCAGCTGCAGGCCCAGGCGGGGTTCGCTGCCCCACAGACACACAGGTGCAGCCCTAACCTAGCCAACTCATTCCTCCCTCCAAGAAATGCTGCCAAGGCCTCTGGAGATTTTATAAATATAGGCTCAGAGAATACCAAGCTGTCTCCTATCATTAAAAAAAAAGAAGAAGAAAATAGAAAAAAAGAAAAAGAAAAGACTGAATTGGTGGGCCCATTCTGTGGAAGATTGGCCAGGAGGGAGCAGTAGTGTGGTAGTTCACCCTGTGGGCACTTCCTGGCACCAAGAGGGAGAGCATCTGGGACAGGAAGTATCTTATATCTATAGAATATTTATTTCCAGAAATGACATGGGGACGGCCCTCCAGCTCTGCCCATTATGTATCCCCACTATGTGCCCCCTTCTTTGGTCTCCATCATTCTCCATTTCTATTGAAAACACTGAGGTGACAGCCATGACACCTATTAGCATTTCCCTAGGAGATGTAGGAACGGGAGGAAGAAGAACAGAGCGGCCAACGGTCCTCAGCTACTCACAACTATCATTTTTCTATCTCCACTAGAGCTGCCTGGTCAGGGACAGTCATTGCTCAGGATCAGCGTGCTGGCCCCCAGCCCACTGCTGGCCTGGTCTCTGGAGCTCCATGACTGGAGAAAGAGGCTCTTTGGAAAACCGGAAGAGGCTCCACCCTTAGCTCAACAAACTTGCATGCCTACACACTGTCATGCATTTTCGGAGGCTCTGCATTTCCCTGCTCTCAGCTCCAGATCTCAGGCTATTGATCTCAGGCTCAAAAAAGAAGCCTGCGTGGACTTTAAAGACACCTCAAACCTGTTTGTCAGATGCCAAGTCGTTTCCTTCCAAGGTCATCCGTATCTCAAAAATCAGCTTTCAAATGCTCAGCACAGATTTCCCTGGGCAAGGTTTCTGGTGTCTTCAAGTACCCCCTTGACCATTGCGGGGACACCGTGGGAGGTTACTCAGTAAGTAAAAGCTATTAGGGCAATTTTTCCTATCAGCCGCCCCCATATATTTTCCAAAACATGTCCATCTCCAAATTATTTAGAAATTCTATAACCGAGCTATAAGAGAAAGGGGTAACTTTTCCATGTCCCCTTTTCTTCTTGAAGTTAAAGCATATTCCTAGCATGAACGGGAGAAGGGGGTAAAGCTGGGCAAATCTGGGTGGTGTGAAGAACCAATGCAGACATAGACGCAGAATCTAAGATCCTTAAAAGAGACTGACACGTTGAAACTCATTTCTTTGAAATCCCTGGTCGCTCTCTCTTCCTGGGGTTCATTACGAAGCAGAGAGGAGGCAGGTTTCTGATAAGTCAACGATGCCAGAAGCCAAAAGTCCCTGACCCAAGCAGGACTTTTTGTAAGTCTGACACAAGCAGGACTTTTTGTAAGTCTGACACTGTGGCTTGGACAAGCAACTCTTGTCGCTGAGCGAGACCGAGGACGCGAGCGACCTCTAGGCGGCGCCCTGGCGCTGAATCCGCGCGCAGCCAGATCCTCTCCGAAGCTCTGCATCCAATGCAGGGTGAAGAGACAGGTTCCTGCGGACCGACGCTATGGGCCTGGTTGGCTTGGAGCTGGCCGCCAGCGCGTCGCCTTTGGCGCCCTCTGCCAAGCAAGAGAAACAAGATTAAAGAGTGCTGGCTGGAAAAGGATTGGACAACTAAGGAAGACTCCACCAGCCCCCACCGCTACTGGGGAGCCTTCCACAGCGGAATCTCCTTTGATCTCCTCTGCAGACCGGCTGCAGCGCAGCGCCAACATCTTTAACTCCCTCCCTCAACTAGAAAACGAAGTCTCCGAAGTCTGAAAAAAATCAAGTAGTTAGCCCAAGATCTGAGAAAATACTAAGAATAATTGAGCAGGGCTGAAAATACGTGCCCTCTATTCCAAAGTGAATGTTCCAGTCCAAATAACCACCATTCAGGCCAACAAACGTGGTGCTTGCTTTCTTTTACCAGACAACCTTTAGAGACAGTTTTCGTTGCAAATTTGGGGTTTTTCTGGGTTTTAGATTTGGCACAGTTCATAAGAACATTAGAAATGAAGATAAAGGAAATTTAGCTGCGAGTCAGAGCCAAGACAAACGCAAGGCAGGAAATGGCCAATTCATTACCTTCCTAGCTGAGTTAGACTGGACCAGAGTTTTAGGTCTTCGAAACCCCCCTACCCCCCCCCAAAGACCCATTGAATAGGGAAGTGAAGTTTAAAAACCTTGTGAAACTAAGAGAAGGTGTCCTGTGCACGAATGTTTCACACACTCCAAAGTCAGAGGGTATTCTTGACCAGAACCCGGTAATTGTATCAAATTCTAGGCGGAGCAAAGAGAGACTTTATGCGGAACTCTGGCCCTTTGATCCTGAGCCCAGAGCTGTTCAGGACCTGAGAAGTGTGAGACAGGAGAAATCAAACCTGGATGACAGAGGCACCATTTTTCTGTAACCATCTGCCTAAGTTATTTCTAAGACAGAGAGACCAGAGAATCCCAGCACAGAGGGACGGGTAGAGAGGAGGGAGGGTGTCCTTGGACCAGGCAGCAAAGAGCCAACTTTGGGACAGACTGTGGCACTGTGCCTGCTGGGGCCTCTGGTCCCAGAGGACGCACGTTTCCCAGCCGGGCACCATCTCTCACGGACGCCTAATTACCCAGCACACATCTGGAGCAGCTGCGCCCCATCCGGCCCCGGGCACATTATTTCTCTCCAAACTCTACTTTCATTCCCAAGGCTGAGTCATAAAAGACTCTGGAGGCAGAATAAAGTCGGGTCTGTGTGTGTCAGCATTCCTGTGTGTGAGTGCGTGAGTGCGCGCGCGCCCACGTGCAGCGTCTGGCGTCTGTGCGTCTCACTGTGATTGCCCAATGGATTCGCAAAAGTTAGGGGGGAAATGGAGCGACATCAGGCGAATTCAACTGCGAACATACTGTGGGCCTCATTATCCGCCCATTTCAAGGGAAAGCATTTGGGTCTTGGAATTAGCCAGTTAATTGTTTGCCGTCTTTGTTCCTTTCAGGCCAGGGGAAACTATCTGCCTTTTAGTAAAGTATTCTATATTTCAAAACGTTAAGATATTCTCATCTGCAGTTTTATTTCCATCCTGGTATATCCTAAAACATTAGAATTTGCCAGGGTCTCTCTCTCTCTCTCTCTCTCTCTCTCTCTCTCTCTCTCTCTCTCTCTCACACACACACACACACACACACACATACTTACTGATTGAAAAATATCTTCCTTTATACATCTGCCAAAAAAAATATACAAAAAGCTGGATGTCTTAGATCTTGGGGTTGCTATAGTAATTCATGTACTGTGTGCCTAGAATTAAGTATGATCCCTGCAGGACAGAGAACATTTAGTAAGTATTAATAGTAAGGAAGACAGGGAGAGGAGGAGGGAGGAGGAGAAGGAAGTCTCCTTTGTTCTCAGAGAACCAGTCTAGGTTGGAGGCCAAGAGAACCTCAGCCTGTATGTGTGTAATGTATTCTTTTGACTTAGAGCAGTGTCCATAAAAGTGAGGCCCTTTGAACCTCTTAGCCTGTAAACTATCTCTTCAATAAGGAACAGCGAATTGGGGCAATTATCTGGCTCATTTCAGGTTCAAACTCCCTGTAGCCTGAAGTTTCTGGATCTCTTGGGACAGGCAGGGGAGGGGGGCCTACAGAGTGGTTGCATACGGGCTTCTGGGTGAGTCCTTTACCTTTTCTGGGTTGAGCAGGGTCCAACCATATAAAGTGAATAGGGCACACGCCTTTAATCCCAGCACTTGAGAGGCAGAAGCAGGTGGATTTCTGAGTTCGAGGCCAGCTAGGTCTACAGAGTGAGTTCCAGGACAGCCAGGGCTATACAGAGAAACCCTGTCTCGGAAAAAAAACCAAAAAGAAAAAGAAAAAGAAAGTGAATAGGAAAAAAAGGCAAGGCGGGGCGGGGAACATTAGGCTGAAGTGAAACACAGCATGTAAGAAATGACTGAACAGATCTGGATCTTGCACTTGCCAGGAAACTCCCCAAATAGGTGAAGAAGCCTTTTTGCCCGGCGGGGACTTTTTATTCCACGTTGGAGGAACATTTTCCTAGCTCCTCTCACATGCCCAGCACTGGGCTGAATTCTGGGCGTCTAGTGGGAGCCACACTCTACCAATTTGGCAGTGCTGACTTTGCAACCAGGAAGAGGTCTTGGACTCCTGGAAAGAAGTCTAGGGATGTGTGAAAGGGGACAACCCTGCTGGGCAAGAACTTCTGGCCAATCACCGTGTATCCTTTTCAGGGCCTAAGTAGTGGCAGGCAGAGGGTCTGGAGCACCCCCCTCCCATTGTCTGACAGAAAGAGGCCAACTCCACGGTGGGGTGGGGCGGGGAGGGTGAAAAGATAACTGGAGGCTTCTGACCCTCAGTTGGAAGTTCCTGAAAACACCAATTAGCTCTCTTTAATTAGTCAAGTAGAGAGCAAATGGGTATATATTTCTTCTGCTCTGATTAAAAACATTTAGGTCAAGTTGTCACAGTCACGATTATTCAGTTTAAGCTGTCCCAAGCAGAAAATTGTTTATTTTTTTTTCTTTTCATTTTCAGGCAGGGGTTTGGATACTATTAGCTAGCTAGCCATTGGTTTCTTGCCATAGACCAGAGCTGTCGGGTTTGGCAGCTGAGAGGCAGGCAACCAACAAAGGTCAGGGTCTTACCTGCTCCGAGGGCACAATTGTTTGAAATGTACAGACAATGGAGAACAGCTAGGGAGGGCATAGGTTATTCACATACGTGTGTGTACACAAAAGCAGGTGGTTCCCATATATATATATATATATCCTTCTCCTTTTAGCAAAGTTTGATGTTTCCCAACCTCAGTCCATGGCCTCAACCCCAGGCAGTTAAGGGCTCTGGGGGAACACAGTGACTGAATCAGTAAACTGACCCAGAAGAAGATTACATTGCTGGGGATCCTTGGTTTCCAGTTCAGGGAACCAGCTAGAGGATAATTTGGGGAAAGCCTTCTCTTTCCCGGAGCTCCCCTAGGGTTTTTTGTTTGTTTGGTTGGTTGGTTGGTTGGTTGGTTTTGGTTTTATTGGTTTGGGGTTTTGTTTGTTTGTTTGTTTGTTTGTTTGTTGTACCTAACAGGCTGCCTAAGACCTGCCTCTGTAGGAATTGGCCTGGCTGCCAGACATTCTCCAGCAGAGCTCCCCACACTGCTTCTTGCTTCAGTCCCCTTGGTCCAAGGGAAGAAGGGTGAGCTACCACTGGGAGTCCAGACAAGACTGCTGTTTCAATGTTTCCTTTTTCTTTCTTTCTTTTTTATTTTGTTTTGTTGTATTCCTTTCTCCTCTCCTCTCCTCTCCTCTCCTCTCCTTTCCTCTCCTCCCTTCTCTCCTCTCCTCCCTCCCTCCCCACCTCTCTCTCTCTCTGACAGTGATTCTGTGTAGCCCTGGCTGTCCTAGAACTCCTCAGAGATCTGATGTTGTTGGGTTTTTTTGTTTTTCCCCTCTAAGACTTTCACTAAATAGTTCTCTCTGCCTTTGAACTCACTAGTAGACCAGTCTGGGCTCTAACTCACAGAGATCCACCTGACTCTGCCTCCCAAATGCTGGGATCAACCATATGGACCATTATGCTCAGCCCTGAGTATTTTCTTTCTTTCTTTCTTTCTTTCTTTCTTTCTTTCTTTCTTTCTTTCTTGCTTTCTTTCTTTCTTTCTTTCTTTTTTGTTTTGTTTTTTTGTTTTTTTGTTTGTTTGGTTGGTTTGGTTTTTGGGTTTTTGGGTTGGTTTTTTTTTTTTTTCAAGACAGGGTTTCTCTGTATAGTCCTGGCTCTCCTGGAACTCACTCTGTAGACCAGGCTGGCCTCAAACTTAGAAATCCACCTACCTCTGCCTCCCAGAGTTCTGGGATTATAGGCGTGTGCCACCACTGCCCGGCATCACTGAGTATTTTCAAAGGTGCTAGGTGGCCTGGCAAACACGGAACTGCCCGCCAAAGGACATGATGTGAAATTTACATAAACTGATCCATATTTGGTTTATGTCTAGAGACTGGCCCCTTCCCTCAATCCAAAAGGCTCTTAATCTGGGAACTGAGTAGTCCTAAAACCCCCTGAAGCTATAGGATTTAATGAGGACTACATAATAGGGGATAATAGGGGATGGAATCACACTTTTTTTTTTTATCAAACTTTAAAGTAACAGTAAGTGCTCCTAAAACTAAAACTTTAGGAGCCAGCCCCCTCTCTACTCCATGCTGTTCACATACAAGCAACCAAAACTAAACCAGAGGGCAGTGAAACTTTGCTTAGAAAAACCAACTAAGGGGGCAGCCATGTGTCCCACAGGAGCCTGTGGGGACTGTCACCTGGTCTTCTCTAGAGCATCCTGCATCTCTCACGGGTACTGAAAACTCTGGGACAGAGGCAAAGCAACCTACAACACACTAATTTTTGCACACTTGCCTTATGACGGAGGGAAATGAACTTTCTGTAAGCAAAGTTTTGTGGGGGTTTCCTCCACCAGGACCTGAACCTTCGATCCACAGAGTAAGTTTCTGAAACCAGGTCTCCCCTAAAAGTGTCTTTCTCTTGAGGGTATATTTCGGTCTAGAGAAAATTTTAGCTTTTACACTTTAGGGCTGGATCTAAGGAGCCAAATTTGAGACCCTTGAGCCTAGACAGCCAGTGTGTGCATTTGCTTCTTGTGACCTCGGAGTTATTTTGATCTGTGACAGGTACGTAAAAGTAGGTATTTAGTTTTAGATACCTAGAAGTAATAAAACGTTCCTTAAGGACCGTCACAGAAAGAGAAAATGAAGAGGAAAACAAACGTATCGCTGGACAAGAGGAGAGAGATTGAACACAATCAACAGGTGAACTGACCCAAACCCGGATGCTGAGAAGAGCTCCGAATCTGCAGTTTCAATCTTTACTCCGAGGTTAATGACCTCATCAGCGCCCCCACGTTCCAAACCGCCCCATTACAGCTCCGCCGGCTTTTTAATGTTTTTTTTAATTAATTGGCCGGCTCCAGAGGATGGAAATGTCCCTTTGCCGGTGGACCCAGTGGGAATTTGCAAGTGTCTGTTAATGGTGGCATCTGAAAGAAGAACCCCAGAGCTAGGAAACGGGGCGGGGGCCGGGGAGTTTGTGGCCCGGAGGAAGCCAGTAATTTGTTCCTAAAGGTGGAGAAATATTCCTCAGCTCAGAGATAAAGAGACTCGCCCAGAGGATGATCACTCGGTAAGAACTAGGACGCCCGGCGGCGAGGCGGCTGCCCGAGTTCTCAAGTCTGTTGGGTCATAAGCAGTGAGGTCCCACTTGGTAATAAAACAGTTTCTAGTCTGCGTGGGGTCTGGACAGAGCCTTTCCAAACGCCTGCATCTCCTCTGGTCCCCGAGGATGAGGGGACTGAGGTCCGTCTGCAGGCCCTTGGCATTGCAGTTTGAGGATAGTATTTGTGTAATTGTGACCTCCCTTTCACACCCCTTCAATGCGACTCCCCAATGCCAACTCTAGTTTCCAGCTCCACGCTGGCTGCTGTGGCTGGGTTAGCCCCTCACAGGCCTGCAGATTCCATACGCTATGGCGGTAGCCGGCTCAGAGCACAAATCTAAGGTGCCCCAATCTTTCTCCGACTCTGTGAGTGCGCAGAGTCCGCAGCTCACAGGCATAGCCACCTCTCAGTCTAGCGGGCCTTCCTGTTTTGCTTCCCCCACCATCACCGCCACAGCAGCGGAGGGACCAATGGATCCGCCATAACTTAACCCAAGGTGAAAATGCCTAAAGATTCCACGCTCGGTGTTCGTGCCATGGGGGGAGGAGTCCCCCACAGGCCTGCACTGGGCATGTGAATCCATTATGCTCCCTTGCTAGCAGCCAGGAGTCTGAGGAGGAAGAGGACGAGGAGGAGAGGAGCTGCTCCAGAGGACTCTTTTCCCTGCAATAACTTAACTCCAGAGATACCTGGTCCCACCAGGAGCCAAGGAACTAAAGAATATAAAGAAGAAACTTCTCATCCTGAGGAAGCCGAAAAGAGGGACCTCTGATCCCTCTAGCTTACCTGGGAGAGCAGGAGTCCCTGCCCCAGAGCTAAGGAGGGATCGGATCGCTCTCCCTTTTAATTGTTTTTAAAAAGTGAAGTATATAACCATTGACTTCTCTCTCCATGAAGGAGTTTCCGAGAATCTGATCAGTCCTCAGCAAACATCCTGGCTACAAGTCAAGGTGTAACTTTTCTTTTGAGAGAGACTTTTTAGAAGACTTTAGGAGCCAGCGGCCGTCTGAAGCGGCTGGCTTGAACCTATTTTTTTGTGGTCATTACCACCTGATATCTGGGCGTTCTGGACTAAAACCCCTCTTTGTCCCTTTCAGCCGAGACTTGGATTTCAACAGGTGTCCGGAAGTGCTTCAAAAGAGGAGGAGGGGGGACTGGACAGGAGAGACTTAGCCAAGGGCTTCAAGCCAGTGACCAGCTGTGGGGCACTTTGGTTAATTGTCCCAGCCAGGGAACGGCTTTCCTCGCAATCTCTGTGGCTAGAGAGGAGAGACAAGGGAAGAACAGGAAGTGGGCTCACCATCGCCACTTGACATCTTCCTGAGAAAGACGACTTTGGAATTCCAGACCCAAGTTTCTGGCCCCCGGTGCTTCTGGCCTTTGATTACCCTCGGTGGTAAGGAGCACCCCAGTACCAACTGGTCAGCACAGAAATCTCAGTGAAAGGGGGGTTGAAGCAGTAAAGATCTACAGTCATTAACCATGTGTGGCCTCATTTCCAGACACAAACTGCCCTCAGCAATTCGGAGAGGTGGCCTTAAACTGAAGTTCAAGGAATCATGGGGGACGACGGGGCGGGGGTGGGGGTGATGGGGGAGCAGAGAAAGAGAAAGAGAAAGCTTTATGTCATTTTTCAAAGAAAGCCTGGGGTGGGAACAAGAAAAAGATGTGCAAGATGTGCGGGATGAGAAGGGAGGGTTTTTTATGCCTGCTGTTTAGTTCCCTAGACTCCTCTGAAGCTCAGGCGAAGCCCACACCCACACCCAAATAGAGTGGAAAGTTGCAGGACAGCCAAAGAGAACTGTCTCTCCCCCCCCACCCCCGCCCCCATTGCTCTCGGGAGGTGTCTGTGCCTGTAATCAGATTACAAGTGTGGATATATAGTCTCTAGTGTTTAAGGTTTATGGATCAAAATGGGTTTGAGGATGGAGAAGCATTGGAACAGCTAGACAGGACAGGCATGTGAGCCCCTCCAGGCTCTGGTTTCATTTCCAGATTCTTTCCAAAAATCCTCAACCCCCTTTCCCCAGCCTTCCCTCTGAATGCCTTTCTCTGCCTGCCTGGTTCTCTTGGCCAAACTGTAGACTCCCTCTGGCTAATTGAACACCTACATATTTTTTCTTCTCCCATTTTTTTGAAAGCTGCAAAAGCTATGATCCTTATTCCTTGTGGGGAAGAGGACACCCGCTGGGCCTTGAGAGAGGGGTTGCAGAATCAAATAGTCTAAGTCTGGGGGTCAGGAGACCTGTGGCATCTCTTTGGCTGCTGCCTGCGTGGGTCACATATTTCTTCCTTTCTCTCTTTAACCTTTTTTTACCAAACCAGGAAAGGCCATGAATTTTCAGTTTCTCTATATTTTGGAGGGAAGCACACCAAATCTAGGAGTGTGGGAAAGATGAAGAGAAGAGAAAATCTGAGAGAAGGCCATTGCCATAGATGATAACAAACTCCCCAATTCAACAGCTCTGAAATCCAATGTTTGACCCCAAGGAGAAAAGTCTGATACTAGGTTCCAGTCTTCCACACCCCCTTATATGAGGTGTGTGTGTATGTGTGTGTGTGTACATGTATGTGTGCATGTGTGTGTGCGTGTGCGCACGTACATGTGTGTATGTGTGCGTGTGCGCACGTGCATGTGTGTGTGTGTGTGTGTGTGCACGTATGTGTGCATGTGTGTGTGTGTTTGTGTGTGTTGGAGTGGGGAACCAAGAGCTATGAGGCTGGCAGTGAAGCAGACTTCATTTGATCTCTGTTAGCTGCCTCTCTTGGACTTGTAACCAAGTACAAGAAGAGAAACATAGTCCCAGGGTCCCAAGAAAATTCGGAAAGAATATTCTCTCAGGAAAAGCAAGCCCCAATCTCTCTTTCCTCAAAAAAAGTAAGCTAAGTGCATCCAGAGACAGGAACTTGGCCCTTGGGAAACCCAGATCCTCCAGTATGGGTCTCTTCAATTCTATTTCTTCTGGAAAGGCCAGACCCGGGCAGCTGCTACTATGTGAACTACACTACAGACTGTCTTCTTTGAAATGGGGAGAAGGAAGGCACACAGGTGAACAACAACGCTACTTTTGTTACTTAGCACAAATGTAATTCGGAGCGTGTGACTTTGTCTCCGTGGCATGCTTGGGCAAATCCTCACTGTTACTCACTGATTAGTTTGTTGTCTAATGGAATTCCTAAGGCTTTCACGTTCAATGACTCCTCAGAGACTCCACAATACCCGTGGGTGCGCCGCCTCGCTATGCTTACTTTCTGCATGCCTTTTCAAACCTGGCATGGTTTTGGTACCGACTCGACTCCACAAACCATACCTATAGATTTCAATCCGCCCCCCCACACACACACACCTCCCGACCTTGTGCACGCTCCAGGCTCCAGTAAGGCCCTTCTACAAAAACCGCAGGCACACACAGCAGTGTTTCTGTGAATGTAAGATGGCGGCGCCTAGACCCTCAGTCGGATGCATGCTCTCCATGGCAAGAGGCAACCCCGAGTCTCATCAAAACCCGCAATTTGGAGGGTAAGGGACCTAGATTATTTTCACAGTCTCTCGAAGACAAAAGAAGAACGCAGAATTCTTCCTCCATTCATTGGGGCGGAGGAGTTGGGGAACGGTGCAGCTAGCGAGCAGAGAACACGCACGTTGGTTCTGCACCTCGGGGCTAGCCTCTGGACCCACATAATTTCAGACAGAAGTGCTTCATTTTTGTAGGGAAAGGAATGGCCTTTTTTTTTTCCTTTTCTAAGTAATCCCCTCCGGGGAGGCCGGTTAGGGCGGATCACCTCTGTTGCCTTAGGTCCTACCGGAGTCCAGGCTTGTGAGCGGGAAGAACTGGAGTGGATGGAAATGCGGTGGGACAAGGGGAGGGGACCCTGGGCCCGCATACCAGCGTCGGAGTGGGATGGTTGAGCCAGAGAGATTGGGGGAGGGAGTCGGAGGTTCGGCGCGTCGCGTCCTTGAATTCTCAACCAGAAACCTAGGTCGGTCTGGAGCTCAAGGTTAAGCTGGTGGCCGCAAAGCCGCTCTCGCTCATCACCCTCAGTCGGGGATCGAAGCTCATGCTACCAGGTCGCCTGGCCGCGGAGAGCCTCTCCACTCTTGAGCCTCCTACCCATGATGAGCTCAAGGGCGGGGACCCTATCACCTACCTCTTGCTTGGAACCGCGCCGCCGTCCTCCATAGGTTGAAAGATCTTGAAGTGTCTTGGGACAAAATTGGCAGCCACGCGGGAGTCGGCCCCCCGGGGCCATCGCCTCCACCCTTTGAGGCCTCGTGAACAGTGCGAGTCTGGTGTGGTGGCGCCGACGGCGCTTGGAAGATCTGGAGCATCCTGCGTCTCCGTGGCACCGCCGGTGGGTGCGGGGCGCGGCCGCGTGGATCATCCCGGAACAGACTTACTAGTCTACAATGCCTCGGGCACCGTTGGATCAGTAGGTGGTGGGGTGCCAAGGACAGGCCAGAGCCAGATAGAAGACTCAGACATGGCTAGGAGGGAGAAGAGAAGACTGTGTGTGTGTGTATGTGTGTGTGTGTGTGTGTGTGAGAGAGAGAGAGAGAGAGAGAGAGAGAGAGAGAGAGAGAGAGAGAGACTATTACAAGAGAGAAGTAGATTCAAGTTAGTTCCCGAAGAAATTGTCAAGTGCAGAAATAGACAAATAGACAAAAGAATCGGGGACAGAAGGAAGCCCCCGGCGGGGCGGGCGTCTGAAGCCAGCGACTAGTTGTCCTTGGGAGTTGGGAATGTGAGAGGGAGGGGCGAGGGCCAAAGAGCCCAGGGACGGAAGAAAGAGCGCAGACCTTGGGCGGGAGGCCACCGATCCCCCTTTAGGACGGACTCAGAGAGTAGAACCCTCCCCCAGCCCTCCCCCTCCGGCCTGTGCAGCCCACCTCCAACCAGCTCAACTTCCCGCGCTCCGCTCCACGCAGACAGCAGACACAGCAGTACCAGGCTGGAGGTTACCCCGGCCGGCCACCTGCCTACTTATGAAAACTACTTTCTTCCAGAGTCCTAAGTCAGTCTTCGTTGTTCTTTTTTTTTTTCTTTCTTTCTTTTTTGATTATTTTTTTTTCCTGTTGAATAAACAGCACAAGTGGATCCAGAGGAAACGACCTTGGCCAAGGTCACAGAGTGAGCCTGGAATTTTCACACACCAGACAAACTCTGAAGACTTCTTTGAGTTTTAGCCCTGGAATTCTGAACCTTTTAAATTTTTCTCTTTGAAGCCCAAACGGTGGCTCCAACTTATCTGTATTTAACATGAGTTTCAGACACCCAACTCCCAGCAGCAAGCGTTACAAGGAATCCACCTCAAACTGATTTCAGTTTCTTCCTTTCATGCATTCCTTCCTTCCTCCTCCCCCCCCCTCCTTCACCACTACTCCTCCTTCTCCTCCTCTTTCTCCCTCAAGTAGCCTAGGCTAGACTGAAACTCTGTGTAGCTGAAGATGACATCAGATCTTCCACAGATCTCAGACTTGAGTCAGCATTGGACTATAGGACTTAGCTCAGGCTCCTCCTTTGTCTAGGAGGCCGGTAAAGGTATGTCCTCTCTCTGTATTCCAGGCCTGGCGCCACATTTTCTTCCCCACCCCTACTTCTTTACATGGGACTCTCACATTGTAGCCCATGTTGGCTCGGCCTGAAATTAACCATGTAACCCACACTGACGGTGAACTCCAGGCAATTCTTCTTCCTCAGTTCCCTGACTGCTGGGATTATAATTAGGAACCCCCACCCCCCACCTCTCTTCTCTCTCGGTCTCAGTTTCTGCCTCTGTAAAATGGGAACAAGTTGAGTAGTGTGTTTTGCATTTACAGCCGTCTTTTTCTATAACAATTTATTTTTACGTTATGCGCATGGGTGTTTTATCTGCACACAGTCCAAGTAAGGGTGTCAGATCCCCTATAACTAGAGTTAGAATTGTGAGTCACCATATGGGTGCTGGGAATTGAACCCAGATCCTCTGGAAAAATACAGTGCTTAACCACAGAGCCATATTGCTAGCGCTCACATTTGTGGCCATCTTAAATTGCTGAAGGAATGACATGGTCAAAGTAGCAATTTAAGTTAGGGATGGGGGGGTGTGGCTAAGTCGCAGGGCACTTGCCTAGCATGCATGTGGTCCTTGCTTGGTCTGGGTTTTTTTTTTTTTTTTTTTTAAGGACAAGGTAAAATTTGCTTCTGTGAATCTGCCTATGTTTACCTTTTCTTTTCAGTACTATTTATTGCTATATAGTTCACATACAATAAAGGAATTGAGCATGCCGGTGCAGGTGACCTGGATCTAAAAGCCTACAACCTACCAGAAGGTGCACCTGTGGTTCCTTCCAGACGGCAACCACCGATTCAATACCTACCCTTCAATAAAGGCCATCCTGTCTTCTGTCATTTTAGATTAGTGCTGTCTGTCCTTGGACTTCACAGAAATGAAATCATGTATTCTTTTATGTTGGTTTTGTCTACTCTGTATGGGAGGTGAAGCTTAGCCACATGCTGTAGGCTACAGTAATTAAGCTTATTTTACTGCAGTGCTGTGTCCTGTTGTAAGACTACACTTCACAATGAATTTACCCATCAGGTCTTGATGTCCTTTTGGGCTATTCTCAGTTTTAGACTGTTATGAAAAATCAGTTTTGAATATTCTTGTCTCTCTGTGTTTGGGTTTTTGTTTTGTTTTGTTTTGAGACAGTTTCTCAATGTAGCTTTGGCTATCCTGGAACTCACTCTGTAGACCAGGCTGACCTCAAACTCACAGAGATCCACCTGCCTCTACCTCCTGAGTGCTGTGATTAAAGGTGTGTGCCACCACTGCCCAGCAGTCCCTGTTTTAAAAATTATTTTGAATGTATGGGTATTTTGCTTGCATTTATGTCTGTACATGTGTACATGCCTGGTGCCCACAGAGGTCAGAAGAGGGCTTTAGATTCCCTGGATTGGAGATATAGACTTTTGTGAGCCACGCTGTGGATGCTAAGAATCAAACCCAGGTTCTCTAGAAAAGCAAACAATGCTCTTACCTGCTGCACCATCTCTCCGGCCTCTGTCTGTGTGTTTCAGTGGATACCTGCACTTAGAGACCAGAAGTGCTATGCTGGGTTACAAGACAGGGGTGTGTTTATCCTTGATAGCAATTCACAGTCTTCTGAAGTTGTTGGCCAAGGTTGTTTTAGACGTTCTAGTTCATTGGAGGGTTGTGGTAAAATACAATAAAAATTGCCCCATGGGGGCTGAGGAGAAAGCTCTCATGGTAAAATACTCACTGCCCAAGCTTTAAGAACATGAGTTCAGCCGGGCAGTGGTGGCACACACTTTTAATCCTAGCAGTTGGGAGGCAGAGGCAGGCAGATTTCTGAGTTTGAGACCAGTGTAGTCTACAGAGTGAGTTCCAGGGCAGCCAGGGCTACACAAAGAAACCCTGTCTCGAAAAACTAAAGAAGAAGAAGAAGAAGAAGAAGAAGAAGAAGAAGAAGAAGAAGAAGAAGAAGAAGAAGAAGAAGAAGAAGAAGAAGAAGAAGATGAGTTCAGACCCCCTAGTACCTCTGTACAAAGCTTGGGCAGTTTGTGTCTATAATTCTAGCACTAGGGAGAGGCAAATCCCTAGGACTCTCTGGCCAGTCTGTCTAGCAAAATCAATGAGCTTCAGGTTTAATGAGAGACCCGGTCTCAAAAAGTAAGCTAAAGAGCAATTTAGGAAGGTGTTTAACATCAGCCTCTGGTCTCCACCAACACAAGAACACACATGTACATGTGTACACACACACACATTGACCACACACACACACACACTAACCACACACATAGACCAAAGAGAGAGACCATATACACACAAAGTTTACTCTTTAAATATTTATTAGATTCATTTATTTAATTTTACGTGTACTGGTGTTTTGCCTACATGTGTGTCATGTGCATCCCTGATGTCCTCAGAGGTCAGAAGAAAAAACTGGACACCCTGGAATGGAGTTACAGCTGGTCGTGAGCTACTGTGTGGGTCACCACCATGTGGGTGCTGGTACTGAAACCCTGGTCCTCTGCAAGAACAGGCTTTCTTAGCTACTGAGCCATCTCTTCAGCCACAAGAAGTTTTTTTTTTTTTTTTTTTTTTTTTTTTTTTTTTACTTTTATGTACGTGTGTGTGTGTGTGTGTGTGTGTGTGTAGTGGAGGTACCTACAGCATCCAGAAGAGGATATTGGATTTCCTATAGCCAGTTGTGAACCACTTTCTTAACCATGGGGCCATCTCTCCATCCCTAAGTATTTTTAAATGTCTAGTTCAGCATGTTAAGTACATTTGAGTCTCATGGTCTCTAGAAGTCTTTCATCTGGCAAAACAGAGTGCTGGGATGTGAATCACCATGCCAAGTTTGTGTGGTTCTGGGATTTAATTTTCCTAGTAAAAGTACTTATTGGCAATGACCCTGCAAATGTCCACACATAATGGTATGTTATAGTATTAAATTTTACTCATCATACATAACAGACAAGTACTCGACAATCTAGGTTATAGCCCCAGTCTCCCAAAAACTTTTATGGAAAAGATCAATAAAAATAGATAATCATTCTTAGGCAAAATAAACAGGACACAGAAGAAATACAAATTATCTTTAGTAAAGACTGTTCACATAGCCAAATGTGTGTGTGTGTGTGTATGTGTGGTGTGTGTGTTCATGTCATGGATACAAGCACAATTATGTGCTTGTGTGGGTGGAGGCCAGAAGACCATTGGAGCATATTTTTTAAGATAGAGCCTCTCTCATTGAACCTGAAGTTTACTGATTCACTTAGCCCGTCTGGCCAGCAAGCCCCAGGGACCCTCCAGGGTTCTGAACACAGGTCCTTGTGTTTGTGTGGTAAACACACCGGATCCATCTCCCAGTCCTATGAGTGGGTTTGTTGGAAGATACTGTGTCTCAAAGCCCAGTTAAGAAGAGATATATATTCAGAATATACTTAAGTCTGTGTAGAAATTGAATATATATCAGAAACTTTCCCAAAGGTCAGAGGCTGCAAATCAATCAGAGATGCTTGCCTAGCATCACATTGGGGAAGTTCAAGATTCCGGGACGCTTAAAAACCTACCAAAAATTGCCTTCCACAAAGACAATCAAAACAGCCTCAGTGGGAGACACCAATAAATATCTTTTTTTTTTTCAAAAATCAAGATGAGGGCTGGAGAGATGGCTCAGTGGATTAGAGCACTGACTGCTCTTCCAAGGGCCTTGAGTTCAAATCCCAGCAACCACATGGTGGCTCACAATCATCTGTAATGAAATCTGACTACGTCTTCTGGTGTGTCTGAAGACAGCTACAGAGTACTTCCATATAAAAATAAATAAATCTTTAAAAAAGAAAAGAAAGAAAGACGAACCACCCATGAAACATCCTGAAGTCTTAAAGAAACTCCAGGAAACTCCCAGGAAGCAATGCTTCTTCCCCCAACACACACCCCGCACCATGCACACACACCACACCACACACACTATACCACACACACTATACCACACACACACACACAGACATACACACACACAGTCCCACCACACACATTTGTCCTCCCACACACACTCACCCCACACCATGCACACATACCATACCACACACACACATAGTCCCACCACATACACACACACAGACCACAACATACACACACAGCTCCCCCACACCACACCACACATACACCCCCACACCCCACATTGGTAAGAAAGGAGAACATCACCCTGATAGTAAGATGAGACTACTGAAACAAAACCAAAATTGCATATGAGTCCACTCTTGTGAGCCCAGATACAAAAGTTCTAAACAAAACTTTCAGCCATGAAAACATTTCAGCGATGAGTTCAAAAGCCAACTGGCCCACGAGCGTCCCCTTAGGAGTTCAGGTTTGATTACCCAAGTTCAACTCTGGGATCCACACAATGGAGGAAGAAAATCAGTTCCACTTGCAACTTGTCCTCTGATCTTCACAAGTGCCTCCTTCACAAGTAGCGTGTGTGCACTACCCCCACACACACACACACACTCCGAACAAATAGGTAACGGAATGGGATTTGGAAAATACTGTAGAAATATTACTGAAGGGACTGCAGAGTTACCTCAGCGGTGAGGAGCATGGTAGCTCACATCTGTAACCAGGGGATTTGACAACCATTTCTGACCTCCCAAGGCCCTAGGCATGCCTGTAATGCATAGACATGTGTGCAGGCAAAACCTTCATACACATAAAATAATAAAATGAATCTTAAAATCTACGGCTGGAGATGTAGCTCTCAGTTGGTAGAGTGCACCACAAAACTGGACAAATCGGTACACACCTGTAATCAACCTTAGCACTCAGGAGGTGGAGGCAGGAGGATCAGAATTTACATGAGATGGGTCTCATGGAGCTCAGGCTAGTCCCCAGACTGCTAAGTAGTCCAAGCTAGCTACTCCTTAATCCTGGTTTCCCTACCCATTACCTTCCTGAGTGCTGGTTTATGGTCTGGTTTTATTTTTATTTGTCCTCCCACATGCACACACACACAAACACACACCCCACACACCATGCACACACCACACACACTATATACCATGCACACACACACACACACACACACACACACACAGACCGTAACATACACACACAGCCCCACATACCACACATACACCCCCCCACCCCACATATACACAGACCACACCACACACACATAGCCCCCCACACACCACACCACACATACACGCACACAGTCCCCCAATCCCCCACATATACACATACACCATATATACACACAGCTTCCACACATACTACATATACACAGTCCACACACACAGACCCACAGCCCCCCACATACACCCACACCACACCATACACACACATACAGCCACACTACACACACACCACACCACACCATGCACACAATCATGCACCCACCCTTTTTGATACCCCCACTTTTTTCTTTTCTTTCTTCCTTTTCTCTTCTTTCTTTTCTTTTTTTTTTCTGTTTCCCACTTACCATCCTAAGTTTACATGTGTCCCAGTTAGCTTTCTATCGCTGTGATAAACACCATGACTAAAAGCAGCTTAGGTAAGAAAGCGTATATTTGGATTACACAGCCAGCTCACAGTCATCACTGACGACAGCCAAGGCAGGAACTCAAGCCAGGTAGGAGCCATGAAGTCAGCTTGCTTTCTTATACAAGGATCACCTGCCCAGGGATGGCGTGGCCCTCAGAGGGCTGGGCCTTTCCACATCAATCATTAATCAAGAAAATGTCCCCAAAAGGTGACCACAGGCCAATCTGATGGAGGAGGCTTCCTTCTCCCCCCCCCCCCCCATTCAAGTTACCTTTTCCCTGGTGACCTCAGCATGTGTCAAGTTGACAAAAATAAATAAACCAGCTCAACCTGGCTTGTAGATAAAGGCTGAGCTGAGAAGCCACCTATGCTGATGTATACAGCCTAGGAGGGTGACAGGCCTTGAAGTTCGCAGTCCCTCAGCCCGATCACCAGCCTCCAAAGGCCTCCTGGAGCGTGGTGCTGAGGTGGGAAGCCTGACAGGCCTGGCTCTTGCCCTGGCTAAGAGAAAAGATGCCGGGCACAGTGATTGCTCAGGTCTGTGAGCAGAAGGTAGCCCTCAGAAGTATCCTGAGAAATATCATCGCCAGTGGGAGGATGGTATGTGGAAGTGGGAAGAACTATTTGGGGAAGAGAAGAAAAAGAAAAGCTGGATGACAGAGAAGGTAGTTTATTGTTACTGTGTATTTCAGTATCATTTCCAGCTATGTTATGTATCAACTTTTTAAATTTTTCTTTTCTTTTTTTTTTTTTTTGGTTTTTTGAGACAGGGTCTCTCTGTGTAGCCCTGGCTGTCCTAGAACTCACTCTGTGGACCAGGCTGGCCTCGAACACAGAAATCCGCCTGCCTCTGCCTCCCAAGTGCTGGGATTACAGGTATGTGCCACCACGCTACCTAAGAGGGCATGGACCCCATCCCAGATGGCCCTGAGCTATGTTGCTGGGAACTGGACCCAGAACCTCTGAAAGGGTAGTCCGTGCTCTTAACCACTGAGCCATCTTCCCAGCCCTGTGTATCAACTTTTGTTTTTGTTTTTTGAGACAAGGTTTCTCTGTGTAGCCCTGGCTATCCTGGAACTCACCTGTAGACCAGGCTGGCCTCGAACTCAGATTTGCCTGCCTCTGGCTCCCAAGGGATTCAAGTTAGTCTTGTTGCCATCTGCCAGGCTATGTCTCAATTTTTAAAAAGTATTTTTTGTTTTAGAGTTATGAGTATATGTGACTGCGAACACATAGAGTGCAGGTACCTGCAGAATTCAGAAAAGAACATTGGATCCCTTGAAGTTGTCTGTTGTAAGTCACCTAACGTGAGTGCTGGGAGCTGAACTTGGGTCCTTCACAATAAGGACTCTTTGTTGTTTTGTCTTTTGTTTTTGTTTTTATCAGTCTTTTTATTTATTTTATATTTTACATATGTGAGTACAATGTCGATGTCTTCAGACACACCAGAAGAGGGCATCGGATCCCATTACAGACGGTTGTGATCCACCTCGTGGCTCTTGGGAATTGAACTCGGGACCTCTGGAAGAGCAGTCAGTGCTCTTAACCACTGAGCCATCTCTCCAGCCCCTTGTTTTGTTTTATGAGGCAGTGTTTCTCTGTGCTGCCCTGATGTCTTGGAACTCACTGTTTTTGGTTTGGTTTGGTTTGGTTTGGTTTTTCAAGACAGGGGTTCTCTGTATATCCCTGGCTGTCCTGGAACTCACTCTATAGACCAGGCTAGCCTCGAACTAAACTCAGAAATCCACCTGCCTCTGCCTCCCAAGTGCTAGAATTAAAGATGTGTGCCACCACTGCCCGGCTGGAACTCACTCTGTAGACCAGGCTGGCCTCAAACTCAGAGATGCCCCTGCCTCTACTCTCTGAAGTACTAGGATTAAAGGCATAAGCCATCATTTCCCAACTCAATAAGCATGTTTAACCATCTCTCCAGACCCTATATTTCAATATTTGAAATGCTAACAATCCACTACATTATCTTGGTTTATTGTTCTTTATTTTTGATCGATTGATTGATTGATTGATTGATTGATTTAGGTTTACTTGAACTCATCAATGAGCCAAAACCACCACTTTAGAACCCTGGTAGTTTCTTTATTTCTTTCATTATGAACCTGGAAAGGCCTGTTATCATTCCATACTTTAGGCTTCGAAAAGAATCTTGTGGATTTACTCCAAGTTAAAAAAATGTCCCAAGTAGCCAGGAGAAATTTTACTAGTGCTATCTTAGTCTCTCATGTTGTTGTTCCCTTGACAATAGACCAAAAGAATTTATGACCATGTAAGTGAAATTCTACCTCTGCCTCTAATAGGCTTTTTCAACAACTGCCTCTCCTCCTCCTCCTCCTCCTCCTCCTCCTCCTCCTCCTCCTCCTATCTTTCCTGTTATTTTGAGACAATGTCTCATGAATTCTAGACTAGGCTCAAACTCAAAGTCAAGGATACCCTTGAACTTCTGGGGTTCCTGCATCTATTACTCGGTGCTGGCATTATAGGCACGGGGTTTGTGCAGTGCTGGGAACTGAACCCAAGTCTTTGTGCCTGCTAAGCAAGTATCCTACCAACTTAGCCATATCTTTAGCCCAGTTCTTAATTTCTTCATGATATATCTATCACATACATACACGTGCACAGTGCTCCATGTAAGTCAACTAAGGCAGGATCTGGTACATCGTAAGTGCTCAAAAATACTGGGAACTGTTATTTTTTTAAACTTTCAATATTGTTTTGCAGCGGAGACCGAAAAGCAGCTTAACTCTAAAGTGGACTAAGATGAGGAAGAAGTTCTGTCAGGAATGTGGATCTTTGGGATGGTTTTCTGTTTGCCGGCGTTACCACAGACAGACACTAGAGGGTGCTCGGCGCTCAGAAAGCCTTGCCAGCTCGCAGCCAAGCGATCTGCGCCCCAGTGCTTGCTAGGAAACTTGTTTTGGATCAGTAGAGCTGCCTGCCACGTAGCTGCTGCTGTTTGGTCCAGAAACGGGACTCTAGGGACAGGAGGTAACAGAATGAGGTTGCACGGGGCAGAATGAATATGTAATTGAATGTATAATTGAAATGTAATTGAATATGTAATTGAATAGACTGTCCCTAACTTGTTTTCTGTTGGACTTGACCCAGGAGACCAGAGTAGGACCCAACACAGTATCCCCGTGGCCAGTAAGACCTTTTAAAACAAATGGAAAGGCTCACCAAGGGGGATATCTGAGAGACCCAGTCTCACAACAGCCGCCATGAAGCTGTTTTACCCCGTCCTACTGCTTAGGAACTGGAAACGTTGCTACTGGCCTCGGATCATTTCATTAGGGAATGACAGAACAGATTTTGGACCCAGATAATGTGGCTTCAAAGGACTCTTTTAAGTTTTTATGCTTTAAACAATAACAGCTCACAATATAGTGGGTGCAAGATTCCTGTATTTATAGCTTGTTAATTTGTTGGAGCCATTTAATTGCAATACACATCTAGCACAAAGATTTTAATACAGAACAGTGGAGGGATTAATAAAAGGAACAATTACATATCCATGGTATTGAATGAAAGAAAAAAGTTAGTGTTGAGGCTGTTATTTTCTGGCTGTTTTTTGTTCTTATCTCTTCTTTCTTTGTTTTTTTGTTTTTGTTTTGTTTTGTTTTGTTTTGTTTTGTTTTGTTTAAATAGAGCCTTACTATGTAGCCCTAGCTGTCCTGGAATTTACTATGTAGACCAAAGTTGAACTCAAATTCACAGAGATCTGCCTGCCTCTACCTCTTGAGTACTGAGATTAAAGGTATGTGTCACCGTACTAGCCTTAGCTGCAGCCCTTTTTGAAAAAAGGACAAAGTTGGAGAGTTCACACAGTCCATTCCCAAACAGCGTGGGAGTCAAGGCAGTGTAGTTCTGGTACCAGGAGGGACACGGAGTAGGACTGAGAATCTGGGAGTGAACCCTAAGTCTGTGGTCATAGTGTCAAAACTATTCAATGAAGGTTTTGTTTTGTTTTGTTTTGTTTTGTTTTGTTTTGTTTTGTTTGAGACAGGGTTCTCTGTTTAGTCCTGGAACTCACTCTGTAGACTAGGCTGCCCTCAAACTCAGAAATCCACCTGCCTTTGCCTCCCAGGTGCTGAGATTAAAGGCATGGCCACCACTGCCTGGCTTCAATGAAGTTTTGTTTGTTAGTTTTCCATACAAATGGTGCTGGGGGGATCTGGAATATTTATATGAGAAAGAATGAATTTGGGCTACATTCTCCTATCATCTACAAAAGTTAACTCAAAATGGACCAACATTCTAAATGTAAGGAATAAAACTATAAACTCTTATAAGAAAGCATAGGCACAAACCTTCAGAGTCTTGAATCTGTCAGTGGTTTCCTAGATATGACATAAAAAACAAGCATCTGAAGGAAAAATTTTCACCAGAACTTAAAACGTGGGTGTCCAGGCACTTCTGTTACAGGGAACTTACCGGAGACGACCACTCAGACACAGCATAGCCAACTGAAAGTCTTTATTATGGCTGGTTGGGACTACACATGAGTATTCCTGACCCAAGTAACTGTAGCACCAAGTGTCCAGAGCAAGGGATTTTTGAAGGGGGGAAAAACAGACCCTGGGCTCTGGATTGGCAGCTGGGGGGAGGGGGTCCTGTACAGCAAGGTAGATTAACAAACGCTAAGGTAAGTTAGCTGGGGCATCGTGATTTGGTTCCTAGCAAGGAGCTGGGTAATTTTCCATGGGGCTTCTCATCAAGTCTAAAATAGCCTCAGCAAGGATACAAAATGGAGGATTCTCTGCACAGTTTTGCCTGTCACCCTTCACTCAACATAAGGTGGGCAAAGTGATACACTCTACTTCAGAGGCAGGAGGCCCGTCAGAAAAGCATTGCAAGGCCTTGTCTAGAAATTTTACAAAAAACACAAACATGTGGCTCCTGGGTGCCCAGGAGAGTGGAACACTGCACAGGGAAGGGTGGGGGTGGGGGTGGGGGTGGGGGGGAGGTCATCCAAGGGTTGAGAGCACTTGCTGCTCTGCCGGGGAAGTTTGGTTTCCGGCACCTGTGTCAGACAGCTTGCAGCCTACTCTGATTACAGCTTGGAGGATTGCGATGCCCTCCTCTGGCCTCCGACTGCTTCTGCACACTCACAGCACACACGCCTACACATAAATTTTTTTTTAAATAAATCCTTTTAGAAGTTGTATGTGAACATCCATGGCGGCTTTATTGACTCTTGTCTAGAGATGTGAACAGCCCGAGTGATTAGTGAATAAACAAAATGTGACATGTCCACACAATGGAGTGTTACTCTGTTGCTAAAGGGAATGGAGGACCAGTGAGACCACTCAGTGGATAAAGGTATCTGCTACCAAGGAAGATGATCTGATTCCCATCTCCAAGACTCACAGGATAGAGGGAGATCCAACTCCTGCAAACTGTCCTCTGAGTTCCACATATGCTGTGTGGCATACACATGCCCTCCCCACAAATAAATGGATGAAAAAATTATAAGTTATCAAAATTAAAATTTTTAAAAAGAACAGAGTTGGGCTGGAGAGATGGCTCAGCAGGTAAGAGCACTGACTGCTCTTCCAAAGGTCCTGAGTTCAATTCCCAGCACCCACATGGTGGCTCACAACCATCTGTAATGGGATCCGATGCCCTCTTCTGGTGTGTCTGAAGAGAGTGACAGTGCACTCATATACATAAAAAATAAAATAAAAATAAATAAAAAGGAGTGGAGGTTTTTGTTTTTTGGGTTTTTTTCCCTGTTGTTGGTTTTTTGAGATAGGGTTTCTCTGTGTAGCCCTGGCTGTCCTGGAACTCACTCTGTAGACCAGGCTGGTCTTGAACTCAGAAATTTGCCTGCCTCTGCCTCCCAAGTGCTGGGATCAAAGGCGTGTGCCACCGCTGCCCAGCAAGAATGGAGTTCTAATGCACACTATAATATGGATGGACCTTGAAGACATTGCGCTAAGTGAAAGAAGTCGGTCCTGAATAGACAGTATGATTTTATTTCTATCACATATCTAATCAGACAAACCCACTGAGATTTATGGTTGTCAAGGGCTGGCTTGAGGACGGGATTAATGTACAGTGCCCGCTAGCAGATTTGGGATTTCTTTCAGATGGTGAGAATATTTTGGAATTTAATCTGGCTGTGTAGCACATGCCTGTAATCCCAGGACTTGGGAGACTGAAACAGGAGAGTGGTGAGTTTGAAACCCATGTAAACTACACAGCATTTTGGTCAAAAAGCAAAACAGGAGTCTGGTGGTGGTGGTGGTGGTGGTGGTGGTGGTGGTGGTGGTGGCTCATACCCCAAATCCCAGAACTCCTGAGGCTGAGACCATCAGATCTCTGAGTTTGAAGTCAACCAGGACCACAGATCGAGTTCCAGGACAGCCAGGGTAGCTGTGAATTAAATCTCAATAAGTAAAAAAAGCAGGGGTAAAAATGTTGCTGTTTTCCTCATCTCTAGCTCTCTGTTCTCCTCGCTGGAGAGAAGGGTTTGTGGGTGAAGACTACCAAAGAGTAAGGACTGAGCTGGCGTGGCTGCCCTCCTGTAATCCCAGTGTTTGGAAAGTGGAGACAGGGACTCTCCTGAGCCAGTGGCTTCAAGTGAGGGCCCCTGCCCTAATACATAGGGTACAGAATGGTTGAGGGGTACACCCCAGGTCAGTCCGACTGATACGCATACACACACACGCTCATCATGTGTACCCATGCACACGTGTGAACACGTACACACACCCCACACATACACACATTTCGGGGTTTGTTGTTGCTGCTGTTCTCCAAACTCGGTTGCATCTACAATTATCGAGGGAACCACACAGCTCTTATCCATGCTTTTTGTTTTAATGCCTTCATGGCCAATATCCATATTAAAGGTTAGAAATAAATGTAAAACTCTCCTGCCTTGAATCCCAGCACTCAGAAGGCAGAGGCAGGCGGATCTCTGTAAGTTTGAGGCTGCCCAGGGCAAACAATGACACCCTTTCTCACCACTGCCTGCTCCCAAAATAAATAAATAAAAAGAAATCCTATGACAACATTCTTGACTTGGGGAGAAGATAACACATCTGATGGCAATACTTACTTTTGCAGATGTCTATTTATTCTCTGAAGCTTATCAACAGCACCTAAAGCTTACCTCCTAAATAAAGCTGAGCTTGCTAACAAGACTGTTGTCTTCGCTGTTACTGATACATAGACCCAACTGTTACTGTTGGGTCTATGTATCCCCGTCAACCCAGGCTGGCCTTGAACTCACAGAGATCTGCCTGCCTAGGCCTCCAGAGTACTGGGATTAAAGGCCTGCCCCACCACCCCTGACCTCTTTGTCTTTAAGTTTTTTCCATTTTGTTTTGTTTTGTGTGTTTGTTTTTTCAAGACGAGGTTTCTCTGTAGCCTTGACTATCTTGCAACTTTCTCTACAGACCAGGCTGGCCTCCAACTCAGATCCACCTGCCTCTGTCTCCTGAGTGCTGGGATTAATGGTGGGCTGCATGCTACATGGGATGCTAGGTACCCTCCCCTCCCACATCTCTAGTTTGTTAGTGGGCTGTTTTCTGTTATTTGCTGATTTGGACAGCCCCTGGAATGTATCCCAACTTGTTCCCTGAATGTTCACGGAGTGTGTCTCACTTTCCCATGTTTAGGCTGAAATGTAAACAGTTTCCTGCCCTCCAAGTTTGCATGGTCTCTCCCCCCTCCCTTCCCTTCTCCTCCCCTCCCCTCTTCTCCTTCTTCCCTCCCCTCCCCCTTCCCCCTCTCTCATCCACTCCCTCCTTCCCTTCCTCCCTTCCTCCTTTCTCTCCCACCATCACCTCAGGGTCTCAGATGTAATTTAGGCTAGCTTTGAACTCACTCTGACAGAGGATGACTGGGAACTTCGGTCAGGATCATGGGATAACCTACAGGTATGCACCATGATATAGCAGCTTGGTTTTGATTCTGGGCACAGAACCATACATATGCTGGGTAAGCACTTTACTAAGCTGCAAGCCCAGTCTCCAGAACTTCTTTTATATAACGAAATATATACATAGTCATATTGGGAAATACCATTTTCTTCCATTTTCTGTGTTTAGCTCACAGTTGGCAGTGAAGAACTGGACATAGCTAGCGCCATAGTTTATAAACCGAGAATACCAACTTTCCAGTCATTTGAACACTGTTCTGGTCAAGGAAAGAAGAGAGAACAGGGAAAAGTCAGGTCTATGCTGGTGCTGCAGAGCTAAGCCAACCAGACCCAGACCCAGACCCTGACTGGACTCGGGGATCAGGAGGTGAGAAAGAACTTGACATTTCATCATCTGTGTTCATCCACGCTGAGGCTGCGATTCGGCCCTGGAACCGCCCTTGCCTCTCCCAGGTGGCCTCTCCCAGGTGGCGGCACCTGGTGTGGAGTAGGGGCAGCTAGCCTCAACAAGATGAGGACACAGGCAAGAGGGGGGGTCCGGGAGGTGCTCGGGTGGGGACCAAGGCGAACAGCTCTCAGCCCTGGCCTTCTCCTGGTGCCCAGCGGGAACCGAGGGCTTCAGATTTTCAGAAGGGAACTGTAGATGCTTTCTTAGGTCAGGGCGGTTTCAGCTTGGGAGACACTTTTCCTCTCGCGGCCAGCAGGGGTCACTGTGTGGCCGCGGGTGAGCCTGTCAGTAGCCAGCTGCTGCATCTGGTTGCTATGACTGAGTCTTACCTGGGAGCGCACCTTCCAAGACTCCACACTTTCCCTGGTTCCTTCAGGCTATCCTCGCAAAGTTACGATGCCTGCACCCTTCTAGGAGCACACTTTTCTGTAATTATAAATAATTACTCCTGGGTCTCATGCCAGGCTGCGGTGCGAAATTGGACCAAGAACATGATGTGGAATTGATAGATTTGAGTTAAAGTTTCTGTTGTGCCAACCATCACTTCACGATCTCGAGAAAGTCACTTTTCATCTCTGGCTCAAGTTTCTCATCTTTTTTATTTGTTTGTTTTGTTTTGTTTGTGACCGGGTCTCACTATGTAGTTGTCCTTCAACTCACTATGTGGTTCTGGCTGCCCTGAAACCCATAGAGATCTGCCTGCCTCTGGCTCCTGAGTGCCGGAATCCAAGGCACGTGCCACCCAAATCTGGGCCAAGTTGCTCACCTTTAAAAATCAGCTTCGGGGGTGGGGTGGGGGCTGGCCAGACGGCTCAATGGGTAAGACTCTTCCAAAGGTCCTGAGTTCAAATCCCAGCAACCACATGGTGCCTTACAACCACCTGTAATGAGATTGGACACCCTCTTCTGGTGTGTCTAAAAACAGCTAAGTTGTTCTTGCTATTATCATCTTGTACAGGCTGGTTTTGTGTGTCGACTTGACAGAATCTGGACTTATCACAGAGAAAGGAGCTTCAGGTGAGAAAATACCTCCATGAGATCCAACTGTGAGTCATTCCCTCAATTAGTGATCAAGGGGGTAGGGCCCCTTGTGGATGGTACCATTTCTGGGCTGGTAGTCTTGGGTTCTATAAGAGAGCAAGCTGAGCAAGCCAGGGGAAGCAAGCCAGTAAGAAACATCCCTCCATGGCTTCTGCATCAGCTCCTGCTTCCTGACCTGCTTGAGTTCCAGTCCTGACTTCCTTTGGTGATGAACAGCAATGTGGAAGTGTAAGCGGAATAAACCCTTTCCTCCCCAACTTGCTTCTTGGTCATGATGTTTGTACAGGAAAAGAAACCCTGAATAAGACAAATTAGTATCAGCATAATGGAGTTTTCCTGTGACAATCTGACCATGTTTTAGGGAGAATTGTGGGAGGACTTTGGAACTTTGGGCTAGAAGATCCATTTGGTGTTAAGAGCTCTGTGGGGTGTTGTGTAGGAGCTTGGAAGATAATGTTGAGAACAGTGCAGAAGATGGAGGCCTGGCTTGTGAAATTTCAGAGGGAAGATTAAAGGGCCATTGCTATTTTAATTGTGAAGATTCTGTGGTTTTAAGCTGGGGCTGAACAATCAGCTGTGATTAATAAGATACTAGAACTACTAAAGCAAAAGCTTTGAATTACTAGGACTATTGATGCTGGTTAGCTGGAGCTAAGAAATTAGCGGTGATTAAGAAGAGACCAGCATCATTGAAGTGAAATCTTCTGGGAAGTGTTTTCTGAGAGCACAGAGGCTGTGTTCCAGAGACAGCTACGGTTGTACCTTGTGCTGTGGCTGGACTTGGTAATGTTTAAGAGTCTACCAGGTAGTACTGGTTTTGAAGGCATGAAGGGGTCATGAAGAGCAGCTGAGGCTCAGCACTGTGAGAGGCCGCGGAAGGACATTAGTGAAGGTATAGCCTCAGCTGCAATTGATGGCCCAGGACTGAAGGGGTCATGCATAGGAGTTGAGGCTTGGCACCATGAAAAGAGCCTATGAGAGGTTATTGGTAAAGCCTAGTGACAGCGGAAGACAGCAGTGTTTTGGAGATGCCAGTGCCATGCGAAGACCACCAAGAACAGCAGCAACAGTGGAGTACAGGCAGCTGGAGCCTAGAAGACAAGGTGTGTGCTACAAAGGGCAGAGCTGGAGAAGTGACCCACGCCCTTGGAGGAGCCTGCAAGATCGTGAGTGGATCCCAGACATTGAATGGTTGAAGTCTGATTTTGCTTTTGATTGTGACTGTGCCCTGATACTTTCCCTCTTGAAGGAAGTGTCCTGCGCTTTTCGTCTTGCCAGCAAGAACGACGCGGCACACTCAGGATCCTTCTGCAGAAAGCTTTAATGCGTCTTGAGAGGGAGAGCATAAGCTTACAGGGCGGAGGCACCAAGGGAGCGCGAACCCAAGTCTTATATAGGCAAGTCCTCTCACCTTGGACGTGGCATACCCTGGTAGGCTGCGGCTCATCACCCCATATGACGCCACGAGGTAGGCAGAGACTCAGTGGCGGGAAATTCCGCTCGGGCATGCGCACTCAGCCTGTTTACGGCTCAGCAAGAACAGGATGTAGGCGCCATCTTGTAATGGAGGTCATAGGAGCGTTCGGGCGGCTCCCGACAAGGAAGAATGTATTTTAGTGGAGCCCACAGTTAAGCGACTTTTAATTGTAAAAATACTTTTGAATTTTAAAAGGGAATGGATATTTTAAAGGGATTGAAATTTTAAGAATTTGCAAAGACTGTGGGACTTTTAAAGTTATTTAGATCTTGGGGATGAATAAGAAAGTAAGGGTTGAGGCTTAACAGTGATATGTTTGTGTGTCAAGTTGACTAGGGGTTGACTGTACTGGCTGGTTTTGTGTGTCAACTTGACACAGGCTGGAGTTATCACAGAGAAAGGAGCTTCAGGTGAGGAAATGCCTCCATGAGATCCAGGTGTAAGGCATTTCTTCAATTAGTGATCAAGGGGGAAATCACACATCTTAAGACTTAGATGAGGGTGGGAAAGCTAAATAAACCAGGACTCTGAACAGGATCCTTCCACAATGGTATCCTCCTTTGAAGACACACGGTGAACATGGAAACATGAAAATTGATTTTTCCCTGTTTTTTTTCTTTTCTATTTTCTTTACATTTCAAATGCTTTTCCCTCTGGAAACTCCCTATCCCATCCCCCTGAAGAGTGATTTATTTTTATTTCATGCACATGGGTATTTTCCCTGCACGTATGTATGTGCACCTTGTGTGTACACTGCCCTAAGAGGCCAGAAGTAGGTGTCAGAACCCTTGGAACCAGAGTTACAGACAACTGCTAGCCACCAGGGATCGGAACCTGGATCCCCTAGAAGAACAACAGGCACTCTTAAATATCACTCCAACCCAAGAATTTATTATTTATTCTGACAGTTTGACCTGAATTCTAGTGGATGTTCCCTTCCTGCCTGTGAGAGGAAGTAGAAGAGACACTTTCCAGCTGTCTGTGGTGTGAGCGACTGTGCTAGGATCCAAGCTTCAGGAGAGCAGACGCCCCACCTTTATTTACATTTCACTGTGCACAGCTCTGCACAGCTCCTGATTGACAATAGTGGTTGTGTAGCAAGAATGAAGAAATAAGTTTCTACACTTCCTGCCTTTGCTGCAATAGGTTATAAGGACTGGAGGGGTCTCTCAGTGATAGGATATTTGTATATTGTGTGTGAGGCTAGATGCCATCCCCAGAATTAGAGGAGAGAGAGAGGAGGAGGAAGAGGAGAAGGGGAGGGGGAGGGGGAAGAGGAGGAGGAGGGTTTTTGGGGGGAGGGTTTTGGTGGTGTTATTGTTTTTTGCTGCAGTTGCTTTGAGACAGAGTTTCTCTGTGTAGCCCTTACTTTGTAGACTAGGTAGTCCTCAGATTTAAAGGGGATTGCCTAGAGGCTGAGAGGGATAGGAGAACTGCCAATTCAGAGTTAGTGAGCTCAAGGCTGGCTGTCCTGGGCTACGTGCTGAGTCCCAAGCTAACGTAGGCTGCAGTGTAGAATTTTTAGTCAAAATAAAAATCTACATCTCCCAGTATAAATTTAATTCTTTTATAATCTTTTCTTCTTTCTTTCTTTTTCCTTTTTAATATGAGTATTGGTGTTATTAGTGATATATTTAATAATATTAGTAGTAATATTTTCATATTAACTATTCAATTACAAAGCAAGTGACACTAATTGCTGGTCTGATGGCCATTGTCTAGTTTAATTAAAAAGATTTTATTGTATCTCTTAAAAATCTCTCACTACCTTTTCATTGTCCAAATCACATGGATTTAATGACATTCTTTTTATTATTATGTTCACAAGATAAATTGAGTAAACCAGCTTTAATGACTCACCTAAGTGGCTGCCTTAGTTAGGTTTTACTGCTGTGGACAGACACCATGACCAAGGCGAGTCTTATAAAGGACAACATTTAATTGGGACTGGCTAACAGGTTCAGAGGTTCAGTCTGTTATCAAGGCGGGAGCATGGCAGCGTCCAGGCAGGCACAGTACAGGAGGAGCTGAGAGTTCTACATTTTCATCTGAAGGCTGCTAGGAAAATACTGACTTCCAGGCAGCTAGGAGGAGGGTCTTAAAGCCCACACCCACAGTGACACGCCTACTTCAGCCAGGCCACACCTACTAACAGTGGCACTCCCTGGGCCAAGCATATACAAACCATCACAATGGCTTATGACCTCAAGTATAAGATATGGCGGAAGAATGGTTGTGGTAACACTGAAATCTCAGAGAATGCAGGAGACAGGTGACATCAAACACTCTAAGAATGCTCTCCCGTGGGTCCTCATCCTTATCCTTCTGCCATGGTCTTTTCCAAAGTTGGTTGGTTAGTTGGGTTTTGTTTTGGGGAGGGTGGTGGTGGTATTGTTTGTTGCTGCTCTTTGAGGCAGAGTTTCTCTGTGTAGCCCTTACTTTGTAGACTAGGTAGAGTCTACTTATAGAGATCACCTGCCTCTGCCTCCAGAGTGCTAGGATTAGAGGCATGTGCCACCAACATCCAGTGAGTCTTTTTAAATTTTTATTTTTATATTTGGGTCTGGGGAGATGGCTCAGCAACTTAGATCACTGGCTGCTTTCCCAGAGGGCTCTGGTTCAATTCCCAAAAACCCACATAAAAGCTAATCTATAACTGCAGGTATATTGCTCTCTTCTGGTCTCCTCGGGTACTGCATACACATGATGCAGGCATACATTAGGGCAAGACACCCAGGAATATAAAATAAAAATAATAAGGCCAGGCGGTAGTGGCACGTGCCTTTAATCCCAGCACTTGGGAGGCAGAGACAGGTGGATTTCAGAGTTTGAAGCCAACCTGATCTACAGAGTGAGTTCCAGGACAGCCAGGGCTATACAGAGAAACCCTGTCTTGAAAAAACCAAAAATAAAAATAAATAAATAAATATTTTTTAAAAATTTACATTTATTATTTACTTGTTTATTTGGCATGAGTGTATGTGTGTATGTGTGTGTGTAAGTGCATATGCATTTTTTAAAAACACTTTTAAAAGCTTACATATGTTAATTGTTTGGTATGAGTGCGTGTGTGTGGGGGGGGGGGGGGAGGCCAGAGGACAGCGTGTGGAAACCAGCTCTCTCCTCTTAGCATGTGTGTTCTGGGGACTGAACCCAGTTCATCAGGCTTATAACACTGTTACCTGGCAGAACTGTGCAGCTGGTCAGGATTTGAGTCCTAGAGGATCCTGCTGCTTAACCCCTTCAGCTCCAGCTTCCTCCGCTCTAAATGCCGTTAGCGTGGTCTCTCCTGGAACTCTTCCAAGTTCTCTTTTGTACCTGTTACTCCGGCAGGGCAACCTGTTGCTCTCATTACTTCCTGGGAGATGCTATCTTCAGAGTTCATTTTCTCCTATTATACTGTCTCCTGGAAGGACACCATTGCTAGAACCTAACTGCTGCCCGTATGGGCTGACTCCCAGGAGTCCTGCCAACAGTCCTGTGCTCTTCTGCACTCTTCAGATTAAACTCAAAAGGAAGCACCACAAGGATGGAGCCCATCCCCTGGACCACCTGTCTGTAGCTGGGATGGTGGATTCTATGGACGGAGCAGCTGTCTGAAAAACTACTGAACAGTGATGGAACAGGAGACTCGACCATCAGAACTACGGGACAGTGTTGAGCAGAACACACTTACAGTAGAGGATGTGTCTCCCTGGAAATCTCCCTTCTGGTCCCTCTGCCTACACCTCCTGAGAGCTGGGATTATGGGTGTGTGCTACCACACTGTGAATGGCTGGGGTCAAACCCAACCCACACCAGGCACGCAGTCTACTGATGGGCACTATACCCCCACCCCCTGCCCCCCACCCCCACTCCTCTTTGAAAAGCAGAAACCTTTTCTTCCGTTCTTTTTTTTTTTTTTTTTTTTTTTTTGGTTTTTCGAGACAGGGTTTCTCTGTGTAGTCCTGGCTGTCCTGGAACTCACTCTGGAGACCAGGCTGGCCTCGAACTCAGAAATCCGCCTGCCTCTGCCTCCCAAGTGCTGGGATTACAGGTGTGCGCCACCACCGCCCGGCTTCTTCCATTCTTTTTATACTATATATGCACAGGACCTGGTGCTCCCCGTGCAGGCCCTCTGCTTGTCTCTTCAGTGAGTTCACACTAGCTTTGTTCGGATGATGTAGAAAGCTTTGTTCTGGTGTCCTCTGTCCGCTAAGGCTCCTACTGCCTCTTCTGTAGGGTTCCCCGAGCTCTGAGGGAGGTGGGAGCAGATATCTTAAATGCATCCATAGCTTTGTCCTTATGTCTAGATTTGTCGTACTGCTCGAGGCCATGCCCCTCCCTCACACTGTAGAGCTGTGCCTGGTTTCTCTGAGTGGGATATATTATTTGTGTCTCACACCTCTGCCTCTCTACCTGAAAACTAATTTCCTGCAAAGCAGAAAGTAGTAAAGTGGGTGACTTAAAACAGCATAAAGGGGGCTGGAGAGATGGCTCAGAGGTTAAGAGCACTGACTGCTCTTCTGAAGGTCCTGAGTTCAAATCCCAGCAACCACATGGTGGCTCACAACCATCTGTAATGAGATCAGATGCCCTCTTCTGGTGTGTCTGAAGACAGCTACAGTGTACTTACATATAACAATAAATAAATTTAAAAAAAAAAAGAATTCTCAAAAACAACATAAAGGTGTTCTCTCTCAACAGTTTGGGAAGTTAGCAGGTGAAAGACCCTAGTCCTCCTCTAGAAGGGGCTTCTTCTTCATCTACCGTAGCCCGCACCAGGCCCAGGCAGTCTGTCCTCTTTCTGTCTGCCTGCCTTCCTGCCTGCCTGCCTTCCTTCCTTATTCTTTCTTTTTTGAGACAGAGTTTTTCTGGGTAGCCCTGGTTATTCCGGAACTCGTTTTGTAGACTAGGCTAGCCTCAGAGTAACAAAGATCCTCCTGAGTGCTAGGATAAAAACATGCACCACCGTGCCCAGCCAGCTTTGTCATTTATTTATTTATTTTATACATATGATGAGTACACTGTAGCTGTCTTCAGACACCAGAAGAGTGCATTTGATCTCATTACGGATGGTTATGAACCACCATGTGGTTGCTGGGATTTGAACTCATGACCTCTGGAAGAGCAGTCAGTGCTCTTAACCGCTAAGCCATCTCTCCAGCCCCCACTTCCATCTCTTTATGTCTCTATTTCTCTGTATTCAGTGGGCAAAGGATTCTGTTTCTGTCTCCAACTTCGAATTCCCCTCTTCTTTTTTTAAAGATTTGTTTTTATTTTTTTAAGTGTGTGTGTATGTGTGTGTGTGTACATATGAGTGCAGGCACCAGTGGAGTCCAGAGTTGGGTGTTAGATCCCATGGAGCTGGAGTTGTAAATGGTTGTGAGCCCCCTAATCTGTGTGGGTTCCTCTGTGAGAGCCCGGAGCTCTCCTATCTACTCAGCCATTTCTCCAGCCCTACAGCCTCCATTTCTTAAAAGGACAGGATTGGATGGAACCCATTCTTCTTCACTGTAACTTTATCTTACTCTTTATGCTGATGAGGGTTTCTCTTGAATGTGTCTGTGCATCATGTGCATTCCTGGTACCAGAGGGAGCCAACAAAGGGCGTCACATCCCCTAGTACTGCAGTTACAGATAGTTGTGAGGCACTGTGTGGGTGCTGGGAATCGAACCTGGGTCTTTTGAAGGAGCACTCAATACTTGTTCCCTCTGAGTTATTTCTCTAGCCCCAAATAACCTTCTTTTAATCATTCATATCTACAACAACCCCTTTTTAAAAAAAGAGTCATGTTCTAAAGTCCTGAGGTTTGTACTTGAACACGCCTTTGAGAGGAGGAGCAGTTCGACCTGCCTGTTATGGTTTGAGTGTGAAATGTCCCCCTACAGCTTATGTAACTGAATACTTGATCCCAAGGTGGTAGCTCTGTCTTAGAAGGTTGTGGAGCTTTAGGACAGAAGGCTGGCAGAGAAGGCGTGCCTATGAGTGACAGGTCTTTGAGGCTTGGACCCGCCTTCAGCTGGAGCTCTCTACTTCTGATTCGCCAAGATGTGAGGGTCTCCACAGCACACTGCCACCACTCACCAAGCCTCTCCCACCACCACGCCTTCCGCTCTGTGACACACTGTGTCCCCTGAGCCTGTGAGCCAAAGCAGCACACTCCTGTTCTGAGGTGTTCCACCTGGTATTTTTGCCAGAGTGACTAGAAACGTTGATAACACACCATACTCTTTTGTGAAGTGGATTATTTTCTTTTTTCTTTTTTTTAATAAAGTGGGTTTTTTTTAAGATTTATTTATTTATTATATCTAAGTACACTGTAGCTGTCTTCAGACACCCCAGAAGAGGGCGTCAAATCTCATTACAGATGGTTGTGAGCCACCAGCCAGTGAAGTGGATTCTTAGGAGCTCTTTGGAAAGTCAGTTGTGTTGGATGGTGTTTTGCTGGAGTAAACACGAATGAGGAGTGCTTTCCTGAAGTGGACACAGGTGAAAAGCTAAGGCAGACTCGTGAAGGGATGTTTCACTGAAGCAGACACAGGAGAAAGGACGTTCTGCTAAAGCAAGCACGTGAAAGGACATGTGATGAAGGATTCTTCGCTAATGACACCCATGTGTTGGTCTGCCTTACATTACATAGTAGAGCTCCATTTCTCCATTTCCCATAGAGAGAAACGCACCAGAAGCTTCTGGTGGCGTGCCACAGTTTCTTGCTGCTTCTGCGGACTCGGGCTGATTGGCAGAGTGACGTCAGCTGAGACAGATGCACAGTTGAGGCAGGTCACAGGCAGGACACGGGATGTTCGGAGGGTATAAATAGAGCTCGACGGACAGTGACAGAGGCTGAGCTTGGCTTGCTTATAGAGCTAGCTAGCTGTGCAACGCTCGTGGCTCCTGTGACTTCGCTGATCTTTGATTTGCTGAGAGAAGCACAGTTGAACTTTTCCTGGCATTCCTGTTAGCCCTGGTCCCTCTTGCCGACTTGCGCTGAGGCTGAGGCCTGGCTGTCTCTTGCTAAGTAGTGCCACCACTGCTGATTCGTGCTTGCTATCCCGACTCTACTGAACCGGACTGCTGATCTGTCCATGAAGTGTTTGCAAGTGGACCGAGCTGCTACTGCGGATCTGTGAACTGAACTGCTGATTTCTGACAACACAGACGGGAGTTGCTCCAAAGGACCATTTCTAAACAGGTCCACTTCCCCCATATCCTTTTCTTTCCCACTTCCTCTGGTGGATGGTGGGCTACAAAGGAAGTTAAGGCATTTAAGAACCATCATTAGCCGGGTGGTGGTGGCGCACGCCTGTAATCCCAGCACTCTGGGAGGCAGAGGCAGGCAAATTTCTGAGTTCGAGGCCAGCCTGGTCTACAGAGTGAGTTCCAGGACAGCCAGGGCTATACAGAGAAACCCTGTCTCCAAAAAACCAAGTCCAAAAAAAAAAAAAAAATCATCATTAAAAGTAGACTTTGAAAAAGTGAAAGTTATACTTTCCACACACTTTTGCAACCTCATCCCCAACGGAAACGCTCCCTCTCCACAGGCTTCTTCTTGGAGCCATGGGCAGCCCTGCGTTTCTCCATAGCATCTACACTAGCGAACAGCTTTAAATACATCCTCACAAGGTCCAGCGGTAATGGCTGGCACTCGCCTTTTATCCTAACACTCACGGTTAGAGCAGAGGCAGGTGGAGCTCTGTAAAGTCAAGGCCAGCCTGGTCTAAAGAGTGACTTCCCGGGCATCCATGAGACCTTGTCTGCAAACAAAAGAAAACATCTCCATGAACTCTACAGTCCCTTGGGAGTACAGACTCCATCTGTCTTTAACGGCTTAGCAGTTGTCTCTTATTAGTAAGATCAAGTCAGATCAAAGCCCAGTGATACTGCTCAGGCTCGGCTTCCCCACCTGTGTGGGCGGGATCAGCTGGGGATCACAGCTGTGGAGCCTGAGATGGGAAGGGAGCCCCGGGCAGCTAGGAGACCTCAGACAGGTGAACGCTAGAACAGCCTCTGGGGAGGCAGCTTCATTTTAATAGAGGGACAAGGGTTATTTAAACCTTTGGAGGAGGTGAATGGGGGCAGTGGTGCTAGGAAGCCGCATTAGCATAAGGCGGAATTCCAGAGGCTGCCTGACCTGACCTTATAAGGGGAGAGGAAGTTTAACCTGGCTGCTGGGCTGTGTGGCCACCACTGGTGGGACAAAGGTGGGAGAACGGGGATAGATGCTGGGGACATGCAGGCCCCGGAGCAGGGTGGGAGTAATCCTACTCCTGCCAATCTCAGGACCAGATTTCCTGGGTTGGGACATGCCTAGACCCTACTCTTGGTCCAGCTCTCACTGGGTATTTAACAAATACTCCAGCGTCCAGTGTATGTGCATGGGGGCATGGGGGGGGAGTTGAAATTCTTTAAATTTCAAAAATTCACCTGCAGTATTGATCTTTGTACCAGGTAAGAGGAGAACAATTCTTTGGAGAACAATTTGCCCTTGTAGGTGATTTGGGGGGGTTACTTCCTGTCCCCCCCCCCCCCACACACACAGGGTTTCTCTGTGTAGCCCTGGCTGACCTGGAGCTCACTCTGTAGACCAGGCTGGCCTTGAACGCAGAAATCTGCCTGCCTCTGCCTCCCAGAGTGCTGGGATTACAGGCGTGTGCACCACCACCGCCCAGCTGTAGGTGATTTTTGAGTATTTGGTGGAGAGACCGTGGACTGACAACCACCCGGACATCTCCTCATATTGGGTTTTGGCCTAAGTACATGAACACTGGGATGTGCTGCTCTAATTGTCCAAAGCTTGAGACTGTCTCTAACTGGACAATAGGGCCAGGATGTGACCAAAAGGCAACTGTTTACCTCAGACATAGATAGAAGTTGCTCGTGTAAACTAAGAGATTCACAAAATGTGTCTTATGTGTCAAGGAAAAGATGATGGCTGAGTGTGGGGGGAGCAAAGGCTGAGACTCTGAAACTGCAAACTTGATCTGGAGTAGACGAATCAGGGGAGGTGGGATTTACTACTCCTGTTGTGCTGTGTTTGTGGTTTTTTGAGACAAGATCTCACTGTGTAGCCCTGGCTTGTTTGGAACATGTTTTATGGACCAGGCTGGCCTCACAGGGCACACACCTCTGCCTCCTGAGTGTTGGGACTGAAGGTGTGGACCACCACACCCAGCTAGACTTATATTAAATGTATCTATCAGTTCCAGAGTTTACTCTTTTGATTTTTCAAATCCATAAACATGGCATGTCTCCCTGTTCATTTACACCTTTGATTTCTTTAGCCATTGCTACATTTTTTAGGATACAACTATGGCTTGTGATTTGTAGAACTTCCTGTAAGAATTTTCTTTTTTATTAATTTTTTTTTGTACATGGGACTGAAGAGATGGTTCATTGGTTAAGAGCCCATGATGCTCTTGCAGAGGACTCAGGTTCAGTTCCCAGCACCCACAATGGCTCACAACAATTTGTGACTCCAGTTCCACAGGATCTGACACCATCTCCTGATCTATCTGGGTACCAGGCCTATGCAAATACAATATTTTGGTTTTTTGAGACCAAGATTTTTTGTGGAACCCTGGCTGTCCTGGAACTCACTCTGTATACCAGGCTGGCCTTGAACTCAGAGATCATTTGCCTCCGCTTCCCAAGTGCAGATTTAAATAAATTTTTAAAAAATTAAAAATGTACATTACATTTAATAAGTTACCTAGAAAGATAATGTATGTGTGTGTGGGGGGGGCGGGGGCAGAGAACAACCTGTGGAAGTAAGTCATTCCTCTGCTTCCATGATGTGAACCCTGGTGATCTAACTCCGGTCATTTCTCTCGGCAGCAAGTCCCTTTACCCACAGAGCCATCTCCCACAGGATGAATATTACTATTTCTCAGTGGTCACTGATGATATTTTGAATTTTTGTGTCCGTGTAGTTATTACCAGAATACAGCATATGGAAATGAAATTAATGTTTATGTTTCTCAAGCCTTTGATGGGCTAGCTCACTGCTTATTCCGAGGGAGTGTCTTGTTTTGTAGGTTGCCTGAGATGCTCTATATAGATGACGTCATCTCCAAGTGAAGGCAGTTTTGCTTCTCCATTTACATCCTTCATGCGATCCATTTTCCCATCTTTTCTGTTACACTGATGGAGAATCCAGCTGTATGGTACATGAAGTTATTAATCAGTCTTATGCTGCTGATGATTCTTCCATAGGTGTTCTTTACCAAGTTAAGGCTTTCCTCCCCTTTGAATCTATGTTCTTTAAATTTTATTTATTTATTATATCTAAGTACACTGTAGCTATCTTCAGACACACCAGAAGAGGGCGTCAGATCTCATTACAGATGACTGTGAGCCGCCATGTGGTTGCTGGGATTTGAACTCAGGACCTCTGGAAGAGCAGTCAGTGCTCTTAATCACTGAGCCATCTCTCCAGCTCTGTACCTATGTTCTAAAAGGTTTCTAAAGATGCATTAAAGTGGCATTAGATTTTGCATGTCTTTTGTCAGTTATGATCATGTGGATTTTCTTTCTTTCTTTTTTTTTTTTTTTTTTTTGGTTTTTTGAGACAGGGTTTCTCTGTGTAGCCCTGGTCGTCCTAGAACTCACTCTGTAGACCAGGCTGGCCTTGAACTCAGAAATCTGCCCGCCTCTGCCTCCCAAGTGCTGGGATTACAGGCGTGCGCCACCATGCCTGGCTCATGTGGATTTTCTTAATAGGGTGGATTAAATTAGTGAGTGTTGAATATTGATCCTGCCTTGCATCCATGAATAAGTCCCACTTAGTTGTGGTGTACAATTCTTTTAATATATTGCTGAAACCTTTAATTTTTTCTTTATGTGTCTATGAGCATGATAGTGTGCTGCCCACGGAGGCCAGAAGAGGGCACCATTTTTACTGGAGCGGGAATTACTACCATTCTCACCGGTTCTCGGAACAGAACCCAGGGTCTCTGGAAGAGCAGCAAGCACCCTCATCTGCTGAGCCTTCTCTCCAGACCTGTATTACTAAATTCTACTTGCCGCTATTTTCTAAGGATTTTTGAGTCTATATTCATGAATGATATTTATCTTTTTTTTTTGTTTTGTACCATTTTCATCTGCTTTTGGTATTAAGATTAATATTACTTTCATAAGATTAATTAAGAAATAATACCTTATTTCTGTTTCCTGGAAAAATTATACAGAGAGTTTAATTCTTCTTTAAATACTTAGCAGTTTCTCCAGTAAAACCATCTGGATCTAAAAATACTGAAGGGGCAGAAGGAATGGTTTTTATTACAAATTCAAGTTTCTTAATAGTTGCAGGGCTATTCCAATGACTGATTTCATATGGGATGAATTTTGGTGGTTTATGTCTTTTAAGGGATAATTTTATTTTACTTAAGACACAAGATTTATGTGTGCAGAGTTGTTCACAGGGTATTAGTTTCCCAGTGGCTGCCATAACAAATTAACATAACAATGACCTAAAACAATAAGGTTTTCCTCACAGCTCTGGAGGCCACAAACCATTGCATAAAGAAGCCAAAAGATAGGTGTTGACAGGGCAATGGCTCCTGCGAAGACTCTAGGGAAGAATTCACCCTGACCTCTTCTAGCTTCTAAAAGGTCCCAGCTTTTTCTTAACAGTTTCTGCCTCCCAAGCACTGGGATTTAAAGCATGCACCACCATATCCATTGTAATTTTGTTTTGTTCTGAGACAGGGTTTCTCTGCCTAGCCCAGGCTGTCCTGGAATTCTGGCTTTGTAGACCAGGGTGTCTTCAAATTCATAGAGATCCAACAGCCTCTGACTCCTAAATGCTGGGATTAAAGGTGTGGCCACCACATCCAGTGCAAATACTTTTTAAATGCTTTTTAAATTACATTTATTCATTTGCATGCGAGTGTATTCATGCCACAGCCTGCCTATGAATGTCAAAGGACAACTTGCTGGAGTTGGTTCTTTAACTGTGTGGGTTCTGGGGATCGAACTCAGGACATCAGGCTTGGCAGCAAGACTCTTCAAATGCTGGAGCATCTCCTTGGCCCAGTTTGTAATCTCTAAAATTATGTGTGTCTGTGTTGAGGATGCACACATGTGTAGATGCTGGATCCTGTGGGGCTAAAGTTATGACAGTTGAGCCACTCAGGTCCTCTGGAAGAATATAGTCCACGCTCAACCACAGAGTCCTGTTATCATCTCTCTAGCCCCCTTTTCTCTTCAGAAGTTTGTCGGATTTTTTTGTTGTTGTTTTTTCCCCTTCCCTTTCTCTCTCTTGCTCTGGCCCTCCTCACTTCACATCCCTCTCCCCTTTTTTTTAACTGAAGCTTTTTTAAAAGTCTGTCAGTCTTACTACAACGCACCTGCATGCCCCGGCACTCTCTCCCCACTTTCCTCTTGGCTTGGTTTTTTTGGAGACAAGGTTTCTCTATGTAACAAAGCCCTGGCTGTCCTGGAACTAGATTTGTAGACCCAGCTGGCCTTGAACTCACAGAGATTCATCTGCCTCTGCCTTTGCCTCTGCTTCCTCTGCCGCTGCCTTTCAAGTGCCGGGCTTAAAGGCTCGAATCACCAAAGCTTGGCCCTCCCACCCTTTATAATATCATGTGAATTCTTCTCCTGCAGACATTCTGCCAGTGGAATGGGAAAAAGTCTAAAGTGGAGGTTGATGAGGTGGCTTCCTGTCTGGAACTGGACATGTCTACACTGCTCTCAATGCCAGAGTGTTTCCACCACAGCCTCTGTGTGTTTGTGTGTGTGTGTGTGTGTGTTCTGTCATCTTTTTTTTTTTTTTTTGCAGTGCTGAGGCTCAGACCCAGGAGCCTCACACATGCCAGTCAAGTGCTCTACCCGTGAGCCACCTCCCCCCCTTTCAGTTTTCTGTTTATTTCTTATTCTGTTTTCAGTCTTGTGGGGGAGGGGTTTGCTTCTTAGCTTCATTGTTTCTTCTGCTTGCTGTGGATTTATTTATCCTTCCTGGGTTCTTGAGGTGTGAGGGTGTAGATGATTGATGTGAGACCTTTATTTGGGACCTTCTGCCTTTCGGGTGGGGGGCTCACAGTTAGTCTGGCAGCTCCCTCCCCCACACTACACCAGCAGCGTCCACTAATGATGGGACAATATGGAATTTGTTCAGCCAGTGTAGCTGATATCTCTTCAGTGTGACTGACATCTCTTCAGTGTGGCTGACATCTCTTCAGTGTGACTGACAAACATCTTTTCACTGTGGCTGACATCTCTACAGTGTGGCTAACATCTCTTCAGACTCCCTTCTTGATTCAGAAATTATTTAGAAATCCATTGTTTAGTTTCCAAGGATCTGGGTATTTTTCAGGTTGTTAGATTTTCTTGGGTTGTTTTGTAGTTTTAAGAAGAGCTAGGAGTAAAGACAGGGTGTCATGTAGTCCAAGTTAACCTTAAACTCCTGATCCTCCCAAGTTCCGAGAGTAACAGGCATGTACTACCACATCTGGTTGGGTTTTTTTGTTTGTTTGGTTGGTTGTTGGCTGGCTGGTTGGTTGGTTGGGGTTTTTTTTTTTTTTTGCTTGTCTGTTGTTCTTTGAGGATTTTTATTTTACATGTATGAATAAACAGAAGGCTGGCACGCCTGGTGCCTGTGGAGGCCAGGAAAGGGCACCAGATGGACTGGAACTGAGGTCATGGCTGGTTATGAATAACTAAGTGGGTGCTGCGTCCTTTACAGTGTCCTTGACCACTGAACCATCTCACCAGCCCAAATTTTAACATGTGTTGTTGTTCTCTGGATATTGCCACAGGGCACTTCTGTGTGGCTCTTCTCTGGCCTGTGACCTACTCAGGGTTGCCCCATCTCAGCCCACTGTTCCATGTATTGGTTCTGTTTTGTTTTCTAGGGCTGGGGGGCTGAATCTGAGGCTCACACTAAGCCCTCATCCTACCACCTCAGAGATCTCGAAGCCCTCTACCTGAGTTCCTCTTCCTACTCCCACCTATGGGCTTATATTTTTCAAAACCTACTTTTACTATGGATTCTTAAATGCTTTAACCTCCCTTCTAGCACACTATCCACCAAAGGTGGTGGAAAGGAAAGGTTAATAGGGCAAAGGTGTGGACATATTTAAAAAAAAAATAGGTCTTTGGAGCGAATCTAGTCTGCGTTGTCAGGATATCAACAGTTTAGTTCATGTGAGTCAGCAGCTTGATCCACTCACAGACACCACTCATGAGTCAGCAAGGGCAGCTCCATCCAGAAGAAACTTCAAGGCTCTGCTGCTTGGCCTGAGTCCGAGAAAGTGGCACTGCAGGAACACCACCAGAAGTTCTCTGATGGCGTTGTTTCTCTCTACGAAGTCATGACAAACGATGACCAGCAGAGAGCAGCAGGGCAAATCAATACCACACAGTGTCATCAGCAAAGACTAACACCAGTAAAGTCCAACAATGACTAGCCAAGAATGGCAAAGCGAACTAATACCATACAGCATTGTCCACTGTCTGCTGGGTTATATTTATACCCTTTCAAAACATTCTGAGCTCTCTCAAGTGTCCATTCTTACAAAACATCACACGCCCCTCTTCCAGGCTGCTTCCAGAAAACACCACATGTCTGTTCTCAGCAAAACATCCTCTCCTAAGAGACAGTTTCCAGAGAAACATCACATGACACAACTGAGCCTCCAAAGAAACCAGAAATTTCCTCTTCACCCACCCCATACTGTTCCCAGGACGGAGTCCCTTCTCCTCACTGTGGTCCACGATCTTCACCTGTCTTCTCTCAAGCCTCCCATTTTCTTTTGGCAAGATCACCTTTCACTATAGACTCTTGTTTTATATAAGCCTAGGACTCCATAAGCTTTCTGGGCATATATGATTTCTCAGAGCCTCCATTTACCTTCAAAGTGAGGGAAAGTATCACAATCTTACAGTGAGTCTTGGGGAATCTCAGAGGGAAAGAAGTAGGCCAGAGAGGCAAAGTCAAGGGCATGGAGCCTCACTGTGGAGCTGTCCAAGCCCACCCCCCAGGAGTTCCCCCCAGCGGTCCCCCCTCCCAGATGTTTCCCTTTAACATCTGACCTGCTCAGGCTCCTCCCACTGGGCCCAACTCTCCCAAAGTCTCATGATCCTGTTATCTCTCTCCTGTCCCTCCCACCCAGGGAAGGGAAATCATGCCAATATAGCAGAAATGGAGATTTTGGGCCAGGGCATTTAGTGATTGTGTTTGGCTTCATGTCAATGAGAGAGGCTGGAATGGGTCCTCCAAGCCAAGACAAGCAGTTTCCTGGAGAAAAGAGGCTACAGCGGGTCCAGTGTGGCCTGGATCCTGCTTCATTTCCTGCACTAGCTCCTCAGCTGGTGGTTGAATGGCCAATAAATCGGAGCTTATAAAAATCGACCAGCTTGGGCTTCGTAGGTGCCATGGTATCCAAGCACCAGCTAGTCTGGGTTTTCATTTACTGATGGGCAAAGCAAGGGGGTGTTCCAACACAGACCCTGAGAGGCAAGGGTGGGGAGGTAATGGGGCTAATCTCTCTAGAGAGTCCCCTCTATCCTCTCAAGTAAATAGAGGTCACCCCTTCCCCAGCCACATCCATTATCTGATTTTCTTGCCCTCTCTGTTAAGAGTGTGAATTATCTAGACAGTGCTGTCCCCTCCACAGGGATTTCCTAGAGATGTGCAAGAGTTAAGGGTATGCTTCAAGTTTTCTGGCAAGGCGATGTGCCCAAAGGGTTTCAAAATTTGAAGAGAAACACAAGATCATAGTTCCCAAACCAGATATTTTCCCAGTGTCCAGATGTTCAGTGGCACGCAAACCAAATGTCTGGAATATGAGCTCATTAAAAAAAATTTTTTTTGTTCAATATACATCCAGATGTTGGTCCAACTAGCCAGAATACTTGGGCAGATAGTAACTCCACCCAGGATACCCATTCCCCACCTGCTTCCTGCACACGCCACTCCGCACAGCCTCCCCCATGACACGCTGCACCACAGACAAAGGAGTTCACAGCCTTAAACAACCCTGCCAAGTTTAAAAAGCAGCTCTGGGCTCTCTGTAAGCAGAACCAGAACCACGGATTATTACCCAGAACCCTGGCTCTCCAGTCACCTCAGAGGACAGCAGGGTTGGGGCAGAATGTAATGTGGTTTCCAGGGTCTTCTAAAACAGACAGGAGGGTCAAGGGACAGATTGCAAGAGCTTGTACCAGATCAGCACCCAGAGATCTTCAGCAGAGATGAATTCAAGCTGTGACGTCACTGAAGGCAAGAGTATGAACGAGGAAGGACCAAAAAGCTGGGGGGCAAACTTTACAGAGAGAAAAAGGTAAATGGGTAGAAATGAGGTCCGGGGAAGACCCCCAACTCTCCCAGGAGGTGGGACAAAACTCAGACTGCTCTCTCTCCTACTCTTTGTTTTGGTTTGGTTTTTGAAACAGGGTTTCTCTGTGCAGCCCTGGCTGGCCTTGAACTCACAGCAAGCCTCTGCCTCCCGAGTGTTGGGATTAAAGCCATGGATCACCAATGAAAGCCTGGCCCTCCCACTCTTTATAATACCATGTGAATTCTTCTCCTGCAGACATTCTGCCAGTGGAATGGGAAAAGTCTAAAGTGGAGGTTGATAAGATGGCTTCCTGTCTGGAACTGGACATGTCTACACTGCTCTCAATGCCAGAGTGTTTCCACCACAGCCTCTGTGTGTGTGTGTGTGTGTGCGCGCGCGTGCGTGTGCGCGCGCGTGCATGTGTGTCAATGCACATGCATCTGCAGGTGTGTACGAACCTACATAACCATGTGTGGAAATCAGCAGACAACCTCTGCCATTCCTCAGGTGCCATCTCTCACTGGATCTTGCTCTGTAGGCTTGGCTGGCTGGACAGTGAACTCAGGACTCTGGTCATCCCCCCCATCCCCAGTGTTGCACATCTGGCTGTTTTTGGCAGGGAGGGGAGGGATCCCAGGGATCAAACTTAAGCCCTCATGCTTGCAAGGCAAGCCCTACCAGGTAAGCTTTCTCACCAGCCTTAACACCTACCCTAGGGGCTGGAGAGATGGCTCAGTGCTTAAGGTCACTGACTGCTCTTCCAAAGGTCCTGAGTTCAAATCCCAGCAACCACATGGTGGCTTACAACCATCTGTAATGAGATCTGATGCCCTCTTCTGGTGTGTTTGAAGACAACTACAGTGTACTCACATAGATTAAATAAATTAAAAAAAAAAAAAAACCTACCCTAGCCGCCTTACTTTTAAAACCTTCCCACTTGGGTGGGCAAGAGGGTTCAGTGGATGTACTGGCTGGTTTTGTGTGTCAACTTGACCCAGGTTGGAGTTATCACAGAGAAAGGAGCCTCCCTTGAGAAAATGTCTCCATCAGATCCAGCTGTAAGGCATTTTCTCAATTAGTGATCAGGGGTGGGAGGGCCCCTTGTGGGTGGTGCCATCACTGGGCTGGTAGTCCTGGGTTCTATAAGAGAGCAAGCTGAGCAAGCCAGGGGAAGCAAGCCAGTAAGGAACATCCCTCCATGGCCTCTGCATCAGCTCCTGCTTCCTGACCTGCCTGAGTTCCAGTCCTGACTTCCTTTAGTGATGAACAGCAGTGTGGAAATGCAAGCTGAATAAACCCTTTCCTCCCTGACTTCTTGGTCATGATGTTTGTGCAGGAATAGAAACCCTGGCTAAGACAGTGGGTTAAAAAAAAAAAAAGTTTGCTGCCAAGACAAAATACCTGAGTGTGATACCTGGTCCCCACAGGGTAGGAGAAGAGGATCAGCTACTTCCGTTGTCCTCTGACCTCCATCCACACTGTTCTGTGGCCTGTGTGTTGCCCTCCCCTATCACCACCACACACAAACAAAAAACTGGCCTGGAAAATGGCTGCTGAGCCTGAACAGCTGAGTTCCACCCCTGAGACCCATAAGATAAAAAGAAAGCAAGTAGTCCTTCAAGTAGTCCTCTGCCTTCCACACATGAACTATGACTCCCAATAAATAACTGAAAACAAAACCAAACAAACAAAAAAACGCTTCTACTACAGTGGGCACTACTGCACCAGGCAATCCTGCCCCAGAGTTAAAGAACTTGAAGCCACAGACACAGCCTGGCAACTGTGCCCACTATCCAAGAGCAAGACAGATAAGTTCCCATAGTATCACACCGTCCTCTGAGGCTACCAAGGGTCCTGCCCCTTGGGAACTCAACTCCTGAAGGTTGGTTGGAATTGGGCCCTGAGAAAGTTCAAAGCAGCTTGGAGAACAGTTCCCTCATCCCTCAGAGGTGGTCCTATTACACCTGAAGAGCCGGTTAAGATGAGAGCTTTGTTGACCCTCTGCTCAGAAGTGTGGAGCCTCAGCCTGGCAGTGGTGGCACATGCCTTTAATCTCAGCACTCAGAAGTCAGAGGTAGATGGGCTTCTGTGAGTTCGAGGACAGCCTGGTCTACAGAGCAAACTTCAGGACAGCCAGGGCTACACAGACCCGAAACAAAAGAAAGGAAGGAGGTAGATGGAGCCTCTCTTCCTGAGTCTCCCAGGCCCTGACCATGGAAGGGGTACATGTCTCATCAAGATGCGTTGCATCATTTTGGAAAGTAATCTGAGGATGGAATTTTCCTCTGAGTCTTTTCCAGATACTTATTTTCTGCTCCTCAACCTTCTTCCTACTGCTCGCTACCTTCTATCTTTCCTTAAGACAGAGCTCAAGCTGGCCTTGAACTCACTGTGAGGCCAAGAATAGCCTTGATCCTCTTGTCTCTACCTCCTGAGTGCTGGGATGCCAATCATGTACCACTGCAAATGTTTGGTGTGGTGCTGGGTCCAGGCAAGCTCTATACCAATGGACCTATAACCCCAGTCCCTACCCCCCATTTTTTTGTTTTCCATCCCCATTTCTCTATTTTTTTTATCTATTTATTTCTCTATTCCTTGTCTTTAATCTGCTCTCTCCTCTGTCCCTGCCCTCTATTCCCCTCCCACCTGCTGTCTGTCATATCAAGTGGGGTTTTATTGCCTTCTGCAGGGACAGCCCTGCCACCTGTCACAGGGTTGACGAGCTGCTGACAGTTTATAGATGCTGTCATTTCACAGTGCGAATGCAGGGATACCAGGGATGCTTCCAGATGATCTAGCCACTTCAGCCACCTCCTTTACTAAAACAAAGTCAGAGAACACAAGCAGCATCTAGCTGGTATGGTGACACAAGTCTGTAATCCTGACATCCGGGAGGGTGGGGGGTGGGGCTAGCCACCAATACAAAGCCAGCCTGTGCCACATAATGAAGAACAAGCCAGTCAGAGAAATCTAACAAGACTCTCTCAGGGGCTGGAGAGGTGGCTCAGTGGTTAAGAGCACTGACTGCTCTTCCAGAGGTCCTGAGTTCAAATCCCAGCACCCAGATGGTGGCTCACAGCCATCTGTAATGGGGTCTTGTGCCCTCTTCTGGTGTGTCTGAAGAGAGCAAATATATATATAAAGCTGGGATTTCAAGTGTTCAGTTTCGAGTGTTCACCATGTTCAGCTTAATGTGGTACTGGGGAATTGAACCCGGAGCTTCACAAATGATAGACTACAGCCCCAGCTCCAGTGGTAATAACATTTCCCTTCTTTTCATGCAAACACACAGACCATGGGCCAGCTCCGTGTCTTAGCAGGTAAGAGTGCTTGCTACACAGCCTGAGACCGAGAGTTTGATTATGGAAACCCACAGTGTAAGGCCGATGTCCTCTGACCTCTGTGTGTTGCACGTACATGCCCATACAACCCTTTACCTATGTGCATAATATAGAACAACATTAGATAAAGTTAAAAATAAAAAAAAGTAGTCCACTCCAGGCTGGACAGATGGCTCACAGTGAAGGGCACTGACTGTTCATATGGAGGACATGGGTTCAATTCCCAGAACCCATATTCCAGGAGATCCAACACCCCCCCTCTGGCTTCTGTGGACACTGCATGCACACGATGCCCCATCATACACGTAGGCTAAACATTCATAAACATAAAGATAAACTTAACAAATAAACCACTCTACATATTTTTTACTTCATAACGAAAACATAATGATATTGGTAGGTGTTTATTAGGTCATTACTATATGACAGACACCATGATGGCCCTTGTGGAATCTACACAAGGGAATGAGGCACAATCCTAGTCCCCAAGATCTGACAGTCCTATGACAGAGCCCAATATACTTGTCCTCAAATAACCATAAAGTCAAGGAACAACACCAGAAGAGAGTACATACTCCAGTCAAAGGGCTCATGTGGTATCTGAGCTGAACTTCGAAGATCAAATATCATGCCAAACATAGAGTTGAGAAAATGGGGGTTTCATCTAGACAAAACCCAGCAGTAGGAAAATTCTAGTACGCACAAGGAAATGAAAGATGGTGTTGCAGGGGCTTGGGAGAGAACAAGCCTTGTGAGGTGTCGGTAAGGAGAGTTAGGATTAACAATCGGCATAAAATCCTGGTCCTGTCTCTCATTATCTTGAAGATTCTTCACCTGCACAATATATATAAAACATTATCTCTCGGGGTCTCCATGGTTCAGCAGGTAAAAGCACTGACTGCTCTCGCTCTCAGAGGACTAGGGTTCAATTACCAGCAACCACATGCTAGCTCACAACTGTCTGTAACTCCAAGATCTGACACCCTCACACAGACATGCATGCAAGCAAAAGACAAAAAATAAATAAATGAACAAATAAAACCCACATCATCTCTCCACATCATTAGAGAAAGGCGTAATATGTTAACGATAACTCTGCAAACAATTAAAAACCTCAGATCGTGTGCATCATTGCCCTGAAGAGAACGTATTGTAAATGGTCCTGGAGAGCATGATGCTTAGTTTGTTTGTTATTCTTGTGGCCTTGGGGGCAGGGTGGGGCGGAATGCCTTGGAGAGAAGGATCAGAGTGAGTGACAGGGTAACATTTTGTCAAGCTGTAAAGTAAGACAAAAAAGTCTTATCACTCAGTTACCAGTGAAAGGTAACCACAGATCAGATAAACTGGTGCTTTATTATGAAAGGGATTTTATAGTTTCACTTTGGGATATAGGCTCAGTTAATGGTGACAATGTTGAAGTTTTCCACATTTATCCAGCACTGACTAAGGCAGCTACTTGTGATAGACTCATGGCTCAAAGGCAAGTTATGAAACTCTGTGCAGGCTGACTGAAGAGGATCTGAAAAGTCACACCCTCTCAATTGTGCTCCAAATGCCTCCAGAATTCGACAGAAGCTGTCCTCTTTCTAGTTCATTGAGAACAAGGGGGAACTCAATGCTCATTTCAGACTTCCACAAGCACCAGGCGTGTGTGAGCAGTTAGAGAATAAAAATAATTGAGTCTTTTTTTTTAAAGGAGAGGAGAAGGACAATATCTCTTTCCCCCTTGTCTTTCTCCCCAGACTCTCCTGCCCTTGGATGGTTTCTTGAGGGGATAAACGGGGGTGGGGCTTAAGCCCAGACACAACTTTCTTCAGCCTATTCCACAGCAGCGCCTGCCCCTCCAGCCAGCCTTAGGAAACCCCTGCCAAGCTGGCAGCAGACATCACAGCCCAGAATCACACCTTCACCCACCAGCTCTGCCAAAAGTGAGTGTGCATCTTGGAAGCAGAGTAAAAATAGTATATGGGACACAGTGAGGTGATTCCAAAGAAATCTTAGAGACAAATAAAATGCCTTTATGGAGGAAAGGCCTGCTTTCATAGCCCAGGTCATCTAGGAAATACAACAACTTCTTTAGTGGCCCATACCTGGGCTGCAGGAGATGCCCCGCCCATGGAAGCCTTGTTGCTGAGTGCAAGAGAGAAAGCCTTTGTTTCTCAGAGAGTTTTACTGTGTGTGTGTGTGTGTGTGTGTGTGTGTGTGTGTGTGTGTAAGAGGCTTAGGAAGGGAAACTGCTATTTGGGTCTTTGGCCCAAGAAGTGGTTCTACCCAGAAAGCCAAAAGAACCACACCACTCTGGGCCAACCTAGAAAGGAACAGAAGACTGGGTTTTGTTTGCTTATTTGTGTTTGTGAGTGTCCATGCTCTGGCATGTTCGTGCTCCTGCCCTGCAGTGTACGTGGAGGTCAGAGGGTAACCTGCAGGAGTAGCGCCTCTCCTTCCACTCTGAGGAGTGAACTCAGGCCATTAGGCTTGGTGGCAAGCACCTCTATGCACTAAGGCAACTTGCTAGCCCTTGACCTTGGTTTTTTTTCACTTGTTCACACACCCATGGGGTTTCCCAACACTAAGTTTTTAGCTCTTCCGAGCCCCAAACCACGAGGCACCAATATACAGAGAGAAATAATTTGTAGAGAGAAATGCACCAAAGAAAACGTCATGATATTCCAGCGGCTTCTGTAGCCTCAGGCTGATTGGCAGAGCCTTGCAGCTTCTTTTGAATCAAACTTCCATTTCGGGTGTGTGAATGGGGTTTACAAGTGGATCGAGCTACCGGCTTCGGATCCGTGTGAACTAAACTGCTAATATCCTGACAACGAAGACTGGAATTGCCCTAAAGAACTAAGCAGGTCCACATCCCGTTTGCCCTATTAACCTTCCCTTTCCACTGCCTCTGGTGGGTGGTGTGCTAGAAGGGAGGGTAAAGCATTTAAGAGGGGCTGGAGAGATGGCTCAGTGGCTAAGGGCACTGACTGCTCTTCTGAAGGTCATGAGTTCAAATCCCAGCAACCACATGGTAGCTCACAACCATCTGTAATGAGATCTGACACCCTCTTCTGGTGTGTCTGAAGACAGCTGTAGCATACTTACATATAATAATAAATAAATAAATCTTAACCCTTAGTAAAAGTAGAGTTTTAAAAATCTAAGCCTATGGGACTGGAGAGATGGTTCAGTGATTAAGAGCACTGACTGCTCTTACCAAGGTCCTGAGTTCAAATCCCAGCAACCACATGGTGGCTTACAACCATCTGTAACAAGACCTGATGCCCTCTTCTGGAGTGTCTGAAGTGAACTTACATATAATAAATAAATAAATCTTAAAAAAAAACAAATCTAAGCCTAGGGGACTGAGAGATGGCTCCACAGTTAAGAGCAAGCTCTGACTGCTCTTCCAGAGGTCCTGAGTTCAATTCCCAGCAACCACATGGTGGCTCAGAAACATCTGTAATGGGATCTGATACATAAAATAAAAAAAACCTAAGCCTACAAAAAAAAAATCTATAGTAGGTGCTAAATAGTAGGTGCTAAATAGCTTTCCTGGCTTTTGTAGGTTCTTGGTACAATCCACAGCACCACTCCCCAAACAAAAAGAAACCAATGTGCTGGACAGATGGCTTAGTGGTTAAGAGCCCTTGTTGCTCTTGCAGAAGACCAGTTTGATTCCCAGTGCCTACATGATGAGTCACAACCATTCATAACTCCAGTTTCAGAGACTTCGATGCCCTCTTTTGACTGCTGTGAGCACCAAGCACACACACAGCATATAAACCTATAAGCAGGCAAAGCACACATAAAATAAAACGAATAAGTCAAAAAATGTAAAAAGAGCCAGGCAGTGGTGGCGCACACCTTTAATTCCAGCACTTGGGAGGCAGAGGCGGGCAGATTTCTGAGTTCGAGGTCAGCCTGATCTACAGAGTGAGTTCCAGGACAGCCAGGGCTACACAGAGAAACCCTGTCTCGAAGAGAAAAAAAAAACAAAACAAAACAAAAACAAAAAAAAAAAAACCCCAAACAAACACCAAAACAAAAAAAGGTAAAAAGAAAAATCAAACCTTATAGACCAGCCTTATATAACTGAATAAACTGTGTGAGTCCATGAAACCAGCCAAAAGCATTATGAAAAATCACATTCTGAGGCAGCTATGTCAAATGCATGCTACTCCTTAAGACAGAAACCAAACTGTCAGTAATGGCATATGGCTTCAATCCTAATACTTGGGAGGTAGAGAGAGCTGGGTCTCTGAGTTTGAGGCCACGCCTGGTCTACAGAACTAGTTCTAGGACAGCCAAGGCTACACAGAGAAACCCTGTCTCAATTGAAAACAAACAAACAAAGAAAAACAAAGAAAACCCAAACGAACAGAAACCAAAATTCAAAATTTGGGTGACATCTTGTTCTAAATGACCCTTTGGTTTCATCTTTCAAGGCAATCCCCAACACTACCATGCCTAAGCAACCACTTACCTAACCCTGACGTGTTCCCTTCAGATGTTGTGTGTATGTGACAGTATGATTTGTAATGTCTATACTCTCCAGCCAGTGAGCGGCAGGAAACCACACCCCTCCCCCCCAAGCCCCAGCGCTGCGGTTACCTTGTAACTGGTTTCCTCATGTGGGTTCTAGGGATCAGACTCAGGTCTTAACACTTGTAAGGTTAGCACTTTACAAGGCTTAATTGGGGACTGGAGAGATGGCTCAGCGGGTAAGAGCTCTGACTGCTCTTCCAAAGGTCATGAGTTCAAATCCCAGCATCCACATGGTAGCTCACAACCATCCATAAAGAGACCTGTGTACTTACATATAATGAATAAATAAGTATTTAAAAAAAAAAAAAAAAACAAGGCTTAACTGGCCCTCCCCCTCTGGCCCATTGTTTTGATGGAGGGTCTCTTGTAGTCAAGCCCTGTACCCTCTCCCAAGACAGGGTTTCTCTGTGTAGCTCTAGCTATCCTGGAACTTGCTCTGTAGACCAGGCTGGCCTTGAACTCACAGAGACCCTCCTGCCTCTGCCTCCCTAGTGCTGGGATTAAGGGTATGTGTCACCACATCTGGTTGCCAAGGCCCCTGTAACTCCTGACCCTCATGCTATATATACCTTTAAGTGCCTCACTACTGAGCTTCACTCCCAGGTTCAACACCAAGAATTTTAAGCCTCTGTACTTTGTTTTTCCTGTGTCTGGTAGCGTTCAGGATTAAACCAAGAACCTTGCACCTGCCAGGCAGTTCCTGGACCACTTACAGACAACTCCAGCCCCATCCCTAATCATTTTTGGATGAGCTACCTGACAATCTGGTGAGAACATGTGAGTCATGCTCTTCTTTTGGCAGTGTTGGGAATGAAATCTCCTGGATTCTAGGCAATTGCCCTTGTTGGCATTTCTTCTAGGCTCCGCCCAACAGTTACCTAGCAACAGTCAGGTGAGAGCCTGGCTTGCTATAAAGGACTGTTTGGCCTGTTTCTCTCTTCCTGCCCCCTCTCCCTTTTCCCCTCCCTCCCTCCCTCTCTCCTTCCCTCCCTCCCTCCGTTCTTGGCACCCCCTCCTGCTGCATCATGCCTATAAACATTATCAACTCTTCCACTGAGCTACACCCTCGTCCCAATAAGATTAATTCTTGACCAGGCCATCCAGCCAATTTCCCCCACATTTTCTCTTTACTTGGCCTGAATGACAAGAAGTTTGCAAATAATTTGGGTAAGTTTGCCAAGAAGGTTTCCCAGAAGACGAGCAGAGGGTACAGAGCTTGTGGGGTGTGGAAGCTCTCACCCCTACAAAATCTCCACAGTTTCCCCCAAGTTTGTCCCTCATCCACAGCACGTTTCCCAGGGCTGCACGGGAAAGAGTTTGAAATAACAGCCAGTGAGTAAAGGTTCTCCCACTTCCAACAAGAAGGAACTGCCTCCAGCTGTTTGTTTGGCCTCTGTAAAATGGGCAGATTCTTTTCTTCTTGCTGTGACCCCTGTACCACACAAATAAAAGACGTGAATGTGCACAGGAACATTGGAGATGAAGGCCTGGCAGGAGATGTGCCTCGGTTGGTAGGATGCTTGCCTAGCTGCAGGATTTGAGTCCCAGCACCCTGCAAGCTGTACACACTGCCATATCCCAGACTTCACAGGTACAACCAGGAAGGATACTGAGGCTGTGAAGTGAGTCTGAGATCACCTAAGATGTATCAGAGGACACGAATTCAACCTACCAACTTGAAAGAAGGGCTGGCTCATTCTAGCCATTCTCCGGCCACTGATCAATGAGGAAAGAGTCTCTCTTGGGCCAGTCTCCAGAGCCAGCCCGAGGCAGCAGGTTAGAGCTTCTGAATTATGCTAACCTGCTAGGAGGTGAGTGTGGCCTGGGAATGAAGACAGTCCCTGAAGCTGCTCGGATCTGGGATGCAACTGAAGATACAGGCCTGGGCTTGGTCCTGTTTTGTTTTCCCCTTGAGTATTAAAATGCTCTGTGTCCTAGAATCCCAGATGATGCCATGAAGCTGGAAATTAGCATTCTGTTCCAAATATACCGAGGCACATTTGCTTTAGGGGTTGAAATGATGGTTTTTAATAAGCTGGCTCCGGGCACCTGTCACCAGTAATGGAAATTTTTTTGCCTGGGAATATAGATCGATTCTTGTTAAAAGACCATGAGGTAATAAATTTTCCACCACTCAACTGAGCTTCCGAATCAGGGCTCGGGAGAACAAATCTCATCTTCTGGCACTAACCCTTAGACCCCCTGGTCTCTGCCGACCCTGACCTCTGACCTCAGTCGCAGGCCCTTCCTTGCACTTGCTTTTTAAGGGAGCTTGGGGGGAATTTACTGAGGCTTAGTAGATAGAAGACAGCTGTGCCTAGGACTGGGCAGAGGCAGGAGACTGGAGGAAGGACCCCAGCCAAGTGCTGCGATGTCCTATTGTCAGCACATCCAAGGGGTGATGACGTCATTAAATAAGACTTCAAAATAAACTCATCACAGAAACCCAAGTCGATGTAATCAGCTCCTCCAGCCTTGTGGAGGCTCCTAAATCCCTGGGAAACCAAGAGTGGTGTGTAGATGACCTGATTTTTACAAAACCACCTAGCTAGGGAGCTTAAATAATAGTCACTGTATAATGCAGACTTTCTCTAGTAATTGAGCCAATTCCGGTTCCGAAAGACATGCTCAAGAGCAGTGTAGGGCCGGTGAGATGCTAACAAGCACGTATGCACACATGCACATTAACGGCAATTTAAAAGTTTTGGGTTTTTTTTTTTTTTCTATTTTTCAAGACATGGTTTCTCTGTGTAGCCCTGGCTGTCCTGGAACTTGCTCTGTATACAAACCAGACTGGCTTCGAAGCCAGAGATCTACCTGCCTCTGCCTCCAGAGGGCTAGGACTAAAGGTATGCACCACCTCCACCATACCCCCCACCCCCCAGGGGACTTAACAAAAAAAAAAAAAAAAAAAAAAAGACAGGCAAAATAAACCAATGTCAGTAGAAATCAGAATTGCTGGTGTCTCAGGAATATTATACTGGAAAGGGGCAGGCAGCATGATTAGGGGTCAGGGAGTGTTCTGGATTTTGAATTGAACTGCTTTGATGTGGGTAAACACTCAGAGGTAAATATTCATGAGGTTGGTTACACATGTAAAATTGATGGGCATACTCATTCAAGCTAGGGATACACGGTGTCAAACCTACACCCTCACACATACTAGGCAAGTGCTCTCCCACCGAGCTGCCCCCACCAGCTCCACTGACATATGACTTTTTCTTGGAACGCCATTTCTGATGCCCTTTCTTATAAAATCTAAAAACCCAAGTTTCTCTTGACCCTTAATGAAAATGGAGTGAGATAGCGATTTTAAATAATCACCCCTCGATATGTGAAGTGACTTTGATAGGCACGTACCTGTTTTTTTCCCTCTTAGCGCCACAAAAATGAAGCCTGTGTTCTGCCTACCACAAGGCATCTCTAACCACACGTGCCAACAACATGGACTCGGGCTTCGAGCTCTGCTCCAGTCCGCTAGCTCTGGGTGGGCACCACCCCCGAATACTATAAACCACGTGCCAAAAGAGCAAGCTGTATCCCTTCCCTTTTGCTGAGGTGTGAACCAAGGGTCTTGAGTATGCTCGGCAAATTGTCCTCTGCTGAGCTAACGCTCTGGCCCGAGCCAGAGCCCAGGTTCAGTAGTTCACTGTGTATTTGTTAAAATAGATAAAAACCATCACTTTTTCTTACATGGCAGCAGTCAGCAGTCTGTAAATATTACAGCCGATCTTCCATTCCACCCTGCTTTTTAGCTTCCTCTTGCTAGGGCGCTCAAAGACACAAGAGTGCAACTGTAACGAGCAAAGTCCAGTGGGAATGGGGACGCTCGCTCACATTCGTGGGCCCAGAACTCGGGAGGCTGAAGGGGGTGGGGGATCAGGAGTTATTTAGATGGCTATTTGGAGACCCTGTTTTATTGAAGTGGGGATTGGGAGCTTCTCTACTTGACAAGGGTTAGTAGCACTGGGGTGGAAGGGAACGTCTCTCTCTCTTTCTCTCTCTCTCTCCCTCCTTCCCTCCCTCCCTCCCTGTCCCCCTTCTTTCCTCTGCCTCTCTCCCCCCCTCTGTCCCCTCTCTACACTAACTGTCAAATATTTACTTCTGGTAAATATTTTGGCCTCTACGAAGCACATTTAACACCCTAGCAGGGGGTGAGCCATCTCGTTCGGATTGATCTCCACCCCGTATTCACTTCCTCCACCAACTTCCGGCATAGCCCTCTTCCTATGTAAACAGACGCAGGCTTTCGGGGGCTCACTAAAAAAAACTGCCTTTTAAAACCTGGGAAGCTAAAACGACAAATTCTCCGATGCCCTGCTTAATGAATCTTTGTCTCCAGGACATATACCCATATGCCCGATACTGATCAAAGCGTGGAACCTGGGGCATTCAGGAAGCTGCCCTTGGCGGTCTCCCAATACAAGCTGAAACTTCGTAACCTAGTAATTTCCAAGTATTCGGTTCCAGTCGGATTCACCTCTCATCTTCCCACCAAATGTACTAAGAGAACAATTTTCTTTTTATGAATTATTTGTAAAATCCAAGATCCGTGTGGGGACTGGTCAACATAGAAAGCACCAGGCCAGCAGAGTGGATAGGAAGGACTCAAAGAGAAGGGGGGAAAACAAATATGGAAACAATCCAAATACCCAACAACTAAGCATAAATTAAGTTATATTTTTTTGGGGGGGGGGATAAAACTAAGGGCCTTGAACACGCTAGGGAGCACGCCGCCTCTGAGTTAGACCCCCTAGAGATTTTGTTTGATGGCACATCTAGAGAATTAAATATTGCAAAATTATTAGAGCCAGGATGTTGAGACATATTTAGTGATCCTGGAAAATGTTCCTAACTTAAAAATAAATTTAAAGATCAAAATAAATAAAGTTATAAATAAATTCGATTTTGAAATACACTTGTACATAAAATAAAGAGCAATAAAAACACATCAGAGATAAACCTTTGAAAACTTTGAAGGTAGGTTATGGGAAGGCCGGTTATGGGATGGGCTTTGTTTTCTTTATAGTATTTTATGCTTCCGAAAGTATTGTCAAGTATCAGAAGTACTTATACAAGTGAAGTACCTTGAAAGAAAATACTTCCCTGTGCGAATGTTGCTCTGTCAATCAAGAGGAAGAAGAGGCAGTTTTGGAGAACGGGGCCGGACCTAAATGACCGTTAGAGAAATGGATTCCTTAAAGTCTGACAACTCTTTTCTTAATATCACAAATTTTAAAAGTACTATTTAGAAACTGCAATAACCCGGGAAGCTGCTTATGGCCTAAGAAAGGCACGTTTTAAAGCAAGCTTGGATGCACAGAATCAGAGCACCAAAAGCTAGCTAGTTAGTAATAGTAGCTCCAAATTGTAAATCACTGACACAGACAGAAGAAACGCGGGGATGTTTTATAAGGATTTTCCAATTCCCGTATTCTATTTGTGGGGTGGTGGGTGGATAGGAACTAGAGAATGTGTCTTTTATTTTTATTTTTCTACTTTGACTTTTTTTTTTCTGATTAAGAAAGTTGTGGAAATTTACTTCATTGTGTCTTCTGGGGAAGCATTGGCGATATGGTCCCCTTTCCCTCTAAATCAGTTTCGGCAGAAATATTTGTGCCCAACACTGTAAATGCTTAACTTTGATAAAAGTTCGGCACCCAACAAACACAAAACCAGTCAAGTGCCTAATTTAAGATACTTTTAAATGTATTTTTTTCCCCAACTGAACCACTTTGTTTCTCCTCGAACAGTGTCTCCTCCACAGCGAGGGGCGAGGGGCGAGGGGCGGTGGAACCCTGAGAACGGGAACACAAATTGAAATTGCCAAACTTTCTCAATGCTTCCCCCTCCAACACAATGTCGCAATTAGGAGCTCCCCCGGCCCCGCCCAATTGGAATGAAACTACGGGCCTAATTTCTTTAAAAAGATAAAGGATGAAATGTGAACGTGCTCTGAGAGTCTCTTCTGTACCCACCTCCCCAACTCCTAAGGTCAAGACAAAGGGAGAGGGGGATGGCTGAGTTCTTTCCTGGGCCTGGAGGGCAGAAGGTGAAAAATTGCCTTTTTTTTTTTTTATTCCAAACAATCTTCGGTAGGTAACTGGGAGAAAGGGCAATGGCGCTACCCTGATAATTCCCTCGGGCCGCTTCCCATTTGCCTGTGAGGATCTGCCTCCTGGCAAATTTCTCCGGCCCTAAAAGGAAGGGCCGGAAGCTTAGCGTGAGTAGACCAGACCTGGCGCCTCTTTCGCCGGCCTCCGGGGTTTGTAGGGGTGCTCCTGGAAGAGACTCCTGGGCGGGATCCCACCGGGATCCCACCCTGGCGCAATCCCACTCTTCTCAACTCAGGCCCGCAGGCTAGCCCGGCTCTCCCAGCCCGCAGCTAGCCCGGGGCCGCCTTCTACCCTGCATTCTACAGCCAGCACACACCCCTCATCCTGCCATGGACTTCCGCAGTCCCCGGGGTTCCAGGATCTGGAATTCCTAAAACAAAAATTAACACAACCAAACAAAACACAACCTGTTACTACCAGCTTCTAAGGCCGCTCTCCAGTCCCCGGCCTCGACTCTCAGCCGATCTCTGGGAAAGACGCACTTTTCCCGGGTCCTCCGGCTGCAGTGGCCCAGGTTCCCCTAGCGGAGGCGGGAGACTCCCCGTTGCCCGAGCTTCTGCATCCAGGTCCCGAGACGAAGAATGAGCACCAGCGGGGTTCGGTGGTCGCTCAGCGGGCAAAGGGGACCTTCGCGGCTGCAACAAGGGTAGCGAGGACCGAGCAGCAGGGTGACCCGCCTCTGATTGAGCGCCAGCTGGAGCTCTTAATCCTTTGTTATTTATGCACGTGTTTTATCTTGATGGCGAGAAAAGATACTAGGGGGCTGACTGCTTAACCCTAGGTAAACTTCGGAGAATGGAGAGTGCACAGAGAACGCTAGTCACGCAGAGCCTAAGGCTTCGGTCTCATTCGCTTGACGGTCTCAAGGGCAGGTTTTGTAGTTGTTGTTTACACTCGACCCAGAAGACAAGGACCACAAGTTCCTTTAATAAAGCAACGCCTGATTTAGAAAGGCCAGGTCTCTGGCGCTCCAGGACCTTCCAGAGCCCCCTCCCCCCCCCTTTCCCCTCCACCTACTTGGCCTTCTTGTCACACTCCCGGAGGGCTAAAGGAATGTTTACAACCTGACTCAAGTTCAATGACAAAATCCTGCTTGGAGGGGGAGGGGGAGCGAACTTCACCCATTGCACCAGACAAAGGCCGGCCCGGGTCTTGGGCAGGGAGTTGGGATGTGTGTGTGGGGTAGGCTGGACTCCCTGAGGCAGGACAGCCGAGGGCCCTGAGGTGGGTCTGAACTCCACTACCCCAAGTCTGAAGCCTTAAGATTACTGGTCAGAGTCTACAGGTCACAGTGTCAGGTTCTGACCTGGTTTCCAAGCCCCTGTGAGATACCCCTGACCTCTTTCTAGAGAGGGAAGTTCACACTAGTTTCTCCCTAGGTACCTGTAGTTTCCTACTTCCTCTCCTGGCTTTTCCACGTGTATTTCCTCTAGTTTCCAACATTCTGAGCATCTTTCCAAGTCCTCCTGGAACAGAAACCTCCCCAGATGCCAGCGTGTGTGCCTCGCTCCTGTTTCTCCATTTGTCCTGACTGTAATACTTTGTAAATATGTCCCTCCACCTCACAATACAAAAAACACAGAATGTAGTCCTCAGCGAGGGGAGGTGGGGAGGGGGATTGCTGGCCTAAGAGCTGACAGGGACGGGTCTCCTCTCCTGATTTCCACCCCCAGCGGAAGCTTTGCGTGCACTAGGTACTTGAAATGAAAACTTAGTTGAGCTAAATGGTCACATGCATTTAACCCCATTTTCACACTCTAGACAAATCTATCCCCAGTGAGGCAAGGGCTAGGGAGTTTATAAAGCACCTACCCTCTGTGATCTGGAATAGAGAGTTCCAGAAGGAAGTCACTACCTAGGGAGAAGTTGGTTAGGGGGATAGGAAAGAGACTGGGCTTTCTGTTGTGTAAGCTGGTAAAGACTTGGAGCTTAGGAGTTAAGAGAAGTTCGGGACACAAATAAAGTGGCTGGCATCATTGTCTGTGCATTTCTTTATAAAGCGTCACTCTGTAATGAGTTTCAGGGTTGGGGGCAATAGCTCTGAGGGACATTAGAAAAGGTACCAGTTTGTGGGGAGTTGGCTATCTGCTAAGTGTCTGCAGCCGAACTTGCCCACCCAAACTTCAAGTTGGCAAGTTAGGGCTCTCAAGAGGTGACCTGTCCCAAGATGCTTCATGATGCTTCGGTACAGAAAGGATTCAACACTTGAGAAACGCACGGCTGTGATGGGACCCCTTCCAGGGAACTTCGGAGAAGGCATTGAGGAGAAGAAGAAAGCCAGAGGCCTGAGGGGAGCTGCCGCACTCTGTTCTTGCTCCGTGTTAACATCCAGGCGGTTAGTAAATCATTATCCTTGTTGGTTCTTGTCTAGCCTTCGACACAGGTACAAAACGTTTTAAATAAAAAACGATGACATTAACAATATTTATTATTTTTTCTTGCCAAGATTCCCTCTGGTCAAAGACGGACTTAAAGCCACACGCCTGGGGTTACTAACTGTACCAGCAAGCCTCTCCCTAGCCCAAACTGAGAATACCCCGCATACTCCGAAGCATTTTTCTTTGTCACTTTTGGCCCAAGTGACTATCTCTTCAAAGGCCATCAAGATGTCCCCTGACAGGTTGCCTCTGAAAGAACCTTTGAGGCCTTTCCTCTTGTCCCAGAGACTTCTAGTGTCCCCCAATTCTTGAGCAACATTCCTGCAAGGCTTCTAGCGGCAGATCCCAAGTTGATACGAAAGAAACGCTGGGTTACAGAAATCTGTATATGTTCGTTTACAGTTTTACAGAGAAACTCTTGCAAGCAGTAAAACAAACAAACAAAGGATGAATAACACTCTAGATCAGTCTGCAAAGATGGAGATGGGGAGCCAGTTGCTTCTAGACCCTGAATTCTTCAAGCGTCTGCCCAAAGATTTCAGCCTCCTATGGGGGATTCCCACACTAGCTAGAAGAGGAACCCAAGAAACCGCTGCTCTGGGTCCCCTGATCCTTGCAAACTCTGGGGTGAGGCAGAATCCCTGCACAATCAGTGGCCCACAACTTCTGAGCCGCGAGGCTGGAGAGAAGGTTGGAGACCGACCACTCTGCCTGTAGATCCAGGCCTGGGGTTATTTTGCGGAGCGGCTCCCAGCAGCTCTCTGGGTAGATCTGACGGTAAATGCAACCACCAGCCCCGACTTTGCCTCCTCTGACAGGGTCAGAGATGTGCGCCCTTCCTTTCTATCCACCCCTCATACCCTCCCCCATAAAGCATTTAGCATTTAGTAGAGTGGGGGTGGGGAGACTGGAGACCACCAGCCTGTATCTTCAAGTTCAATGGTAAAGTCCCCGACCCCGACAGACTGGGCGCCCGCAGTTGTTGCTTTCCTCTTCCCATAATTCTGGGGGCTACCGCATTCTTTTGCTGCCCGTCCCGTTTCAGGGGCAATTTAGGGGAGGCTAAGGGTAATGGTGGCATTCTTCCTTTCATGGTCTCCGACGACTCCGTGCCCTTCCCCCACTCCCCATAACTAGTAGTGCTGAGAGGAAGGCAGGCTGGCATCTGTTCCCCCATTGGATGTTTTAAATCTCTCTTCCAGCCTAGACCAGAGCCGGGAGGTGGGAAGGTACCCCTTGCTTGGGCAGAAGGAGGTGGGGGGCACCTGGGTTTTCCCTTCGTCTGCCCGGAGAGAGAATGTTCAGGTGGGTGAGCTTGTGGTTTAAATGTTTTTCAAAAACAACTGAAACCTCTCCCTTTCCACCGCAGCCGCCTGGGCGCTTTATAGAAGTCGACCTTAACGAGTTCATTTATTTAATTCGCGATAGTACTAGCTCTGGGGTTTCTATTAGATGGAGCTGGGATAGGGATGGGGCGCGGTTCCCCCTCCCCACCGCCCCTAAAGAAACCTAATTAAAGTGCAGCGCTTAGAACCTTAAATGAAGGGGAGGTGGGGAGCTGGGAACCCGCTCTGCGTTGGGGGAGGGGAACCGGCAACCCTTCCGAGATGAAGGGGAAGCCGGCAAGCTAGAGCTACCTTTGAGCAATCCCCAGTAGTAGACTGTTCAGGAGAAATAAAATAAATTTTCATTCCGCTGCAAACCTACCAGCGTTCTCCTACCTCCCCAACCCCCGGAAGTGTTTGCCAGCAGGAGTAAAAGGCCAAAAGGCCGGAACTTGAAAGCTTGTGTGTGTGTGTGGGGGGGGGGGTCACCCTTGCTTTGCCGTGGCTGAGACCTAGATTCAAAAGAGCTTCCGGAAATCCTGTCTTACACACTTGCCACAATCCATTCATTGGACCTCTAGATGCCTAATATAGTCCACCGGCTTAGTCTTTAATAGTGATATTGGTACTGGGGACCGTGTAGACAGAAAAGGTACATTTGAATCCAATTCCGTTACTGGCTAAAACTCTGAGCTGGAGGAACTGATAGGAGTCGGAGGGAAGGGAAGAATATACAGAACGGCTCAGAAAAGTTATACCTTATTAATGAAAAAGCTCCCAAATTATTTTCCGGGATAGATGTGTGTCCTAGGAATTGTTTATCCTTTGATAGTATTGTCTGAAGTTGTGGTTACAGATTTTCCTCGGTTGTTTTAAGAAAGAAAAGAAAGAAAGAGTGAGTTTCAGGTATCTCTTACTGAAAAGGAAATCGTAGCAGGTAAGTCGGAGTAGACACGGGCATTTTTGTTGTGTTTTACACATACAGAAGTGTGCAGTGTCGAGGTGGTCGGGTGGCGGGGAATAATTCGCTTCGCAAAATGCGTTTGGAAAAAGAGCTCCCTAAAATGGTTTGATACAGAATGAAATTTAAAAAAAAAAAAAAAAAAAAAAAAAAAAAAACCTTGCTTCGTTTAGTTCCCATACAAATAAGAAGGAAAAAAAAAGTAGAAACCCCGCCGCGAATAGTTCTGCTTGGGCAGATTATTTGATTATTCCGTGGAACCAAGAGACGCACAGAGGGCAGCCGCGGCCTTGCTTGCCAGTCCTTACTGCTTGGTTCGTCTTTGCCCCTCCTGCCCTCCTCCAGGGCTTATCCGAGGCTAGACTGATACATCTGCTAGAATTCCAGGCGACTTCGAGTCCTGGAGCTTTCAGATTCCCAGAACCTTCGGAACCTGAAGGCTCGGTTCGGAGGTCCCAGGCTGTTGCAAGCCGGAAGCTGGGGTGTGGAGAGAGGGCAGAAATAGACGGAAGCCTTGGGCGGAGGGCTGGTTTCCTGAAACGGCAAATGTCTACCGGAAGGGGGAGCCCTTGTCTTCTCAATAGTTCAAAATGTTGCTGGCAGAATAAATTTCTTAAGACACCCAAATCTTTTGTCTGTTTTGAAATTAGTACCAACGAAAAGTAGAGGAGCCCTGGGACGTTAAGCCCTTTAGAGCAGAATGGTAAATTTAGAGCCTGGGAGTCCAGAACGTTCATCTGCCCAGGCCTCTCTCTACTTGGGCCATCTCCTTATTGAGATGACACATTCAATCTTGTGGCTTTCCCCCTTGCCTAAGTGGGGACCACACTCCACAGTGTACCCACTCACTTACCTCACAGGCTTCCCACATTCCTAACTACACTGAGGCCTCACACAATAGTCAGGTCTGATATGCTAGGGACAAAAGAGTAAAAACCTCTAATTTCAAAAGTGGCTTGGGGTGAGGAATATAGAAAGCAGAGATGGACCTCCGAAGCGGGGCTCAAGGACCGTGGAGGTTTGGAGGCTTAGGCTGGACCACAGGTCCAGAAATTTCCAAGCACATCGGGTCTCTGTCTGAATCTCTGACTGGGTCTCTGAGGGGCACACACATTTTGCTGCCCAGGAAGTGGAGGTGGTCTCCCTCTCCTTTCTTTTCCCCAGACTTGGCTTTTTAAATTAACAGTAATAAGACATGGTTTCATGCATAACTCAGATTGGCCTGGGCTTCGTAGTGTAGCCCCGCTCACCTCAACTTAAACTTGCTGCAATTCTCCTGCCTCAGCATCCCAAGACTGAACTTAGAGGCATGCATCACCACACCTAATTCCTGGCTCCTCTTTGGTAAACATCTAGAAGCATATGTGTAGCTCCTCCCTGCCCCACACTCGTTCTTTCCTGGGAGAGGAGCCAGCCCAAGGCTTAGAATGACTGATGTAACCTTGCTGGCTCTGCTGAACAGGGTCCTCTGGTTCTACCCACAGTGGATCCAAGTACACCAGACAATGAGACCCTCCAAGTCCCCCGGTGCACTTCTGCAAACAGCCACTCTCCTCTGAGTTTTCCAGGATTTTGTATTATGTCCCGGCTTGTGAGGAAGAAGAGAAAAATGTTGGTGCCACTGGGTGCCTTTGATTCGGGAACCCAGACAGTGAAAGGGTAAGAAGTCTGAGGCTACTTGGCACTGGGTGCCAGGAATCCTCCAGCCCAACCCTGGCTCTTCACTTTTTCCAGTTGCTGTCATTTACATAAAAAATACAATAATAACAGTAAAAAAGACATCCTCTTCTCCTAGGCCTCAAGGAGAGAAGTTCCTTCGGTGTTAAAGAAAGGTGGCACCGGGTGGTGGTGGTGGCGGCGCATGCCTGTAATCCCAGCACTCTGGGAGGCAGAGGCAGGCGGATTTCTGAGTTCAAGGCCAGCCTGGTCTACAGAGTGAGTTCCAGGACAGCCAGGGCTCTACAGAGAAACCCTGTCTCGAAAAAACAAAAAATAAAAACAAAAAAACACAAATAAAGAAAGGTGGCCAGGAAAAATAATGGGAAGCAAAGGGGCCATTTTTCCCCCAAACTCTAGTGTGTTTTCAAAACCCCAAGGATAGGGTGCGGTCTCCTGTAACCACTGGGCCTGGAAGGAGTCCTAACAAGGCCACACGTAACTACTGCACGTGGCTCCTAAATACCCAACAAACCCTAACCCAATTGAGTCAGAACAACCAGAATCGCTCAAGTCAAGTTGATAATTTGTCAAGAGAAGCAGAAGTGGAGTTTGAGAAAGTGCCCAAGTAATTGTCTTGCCAAGTCAGTAAGTCCTTCCTTGGTGTTCACTTCCTGGTAGATTCTGACCCAATCATGCCACTGGTTTCATTTCACTATAAAAATCTCAGCATTTGGGAGGGGGCTTCCCACTGTGTGTATATAGCACAGGAAGTTGTCCGGGAGGAGGGACACCATAGGAGAAGGTGAGCAGGGAGGAAGAGAAGCACCCATAACATGGTCTGTCCTGCCCTCATCTCAGAAAAAGGTCAAGTGGATATGGGCACCTTAGAAGGATGAATCTACCTTTGTTCCCCCCACTCCGTTCTCTTCCCCCTCGATGACTAGAAGAGGGGGGGTACACTGGGAATACACAGAAAGGGATCTGAGAAGAGACTGTCCTACAAGAAAATCGTCTTCCAAATTTATTCACAATCAGCTCAACTCATGAAAGCGATTTCTAAGCGCTCAACAGAGCTCTAGATAGAAAATACGAGGCTAATTATCATGACAACTAGTACTGGTTATGAGAATTATCACCACTGTCGGGATGAATGATTATGACTGATACAGGTTCTTTGGAACCATGATGGAGGGGACTGTAATTTCAGGCCTCCGGCTCCTGGCACATGCAGGATAGCCCCCAAGGAACAGTCCAGAACTCAGTAGCCTTCAAAAGATGTCATCTCTTGGGGTCCCTCAGCTGAGTCCTCTGCCAGTTCTGGCCCTGGCAGGCTCCCGATTCTCCAGGGCAAGCCCTCTTCCCCTGCCCATCCCCTCTGGTGCTCACGGGGTAGTGCTGGTCTTGACCTTGGCAAGAACCTTCTTTTCCTTGACCCGGCGGTTCTGAAACCAGATGGTAATCTGGCGTTCGGAGAGGCTGGTGGCTGCCGAGATCTTACGCCTCTTGTCCTTGGTGATAAACTTGTTGGCCGCATACTCCCGCTCCAGCTCCCGCAACTGTCCCTTGCTATAGGGAATGCGTTTTTTGCGACCCCGGCGGAAGGCACAGCCGTCGGGAGGAGGGTGCTGGACGCTGGGCTCTGTGTGGTGGAAAAAGAGAGCAAAGGAAAGGTATCTCAGTCCCCACTCTGGTGCAGAACCAAGCGCAGACCCAGGCCCTGCAAACCTACGTCATCCTGCAGGCTCTTCCTGATCGTCCTATGTGTGGGCCCGGCTCCCTCAAAGCACGCAGATCTGCCCGATTCTCTGGATTCTCTGACGGCCACTCACTCAGCCTCTGCTCCTGCTGGCCACCCCCACCATCACTGACCTCACATCAGGAGTCTGCAAACACACCCACCATGTCAGGTTTTTGTCCACAATCACACAATCCACTTTCACATGCATGTTCAGACTCAGCCACTCCTCCAAATTGGCAAATTATGTACATGAGAAAACAGGGTTATATTCCCCATACACACACACACACACAATCACGCGCGCGTGAACACACCCTTCAATACACCCTCAGTCAAAGACCTAAATTTTCCTTTTGAAATTGATCTAAAAAAGGAAGGGGTTGTATTCTCGAGGAAACCCCCAATATCTCGGATCCCACCCCTCAATGCAACTCTCAAAACCACTGGATTATGTCATTTGGCCTTTGGGCAGAATTAGCCTTGGACTGTGCTGGGTAGGGACACTTTGGCCCCAATCAACAGCAGAGAGCCAAGGTTCTCCCGACATATTGAAAGGCTGGTCCCAGAGCCGCCTGGAGAAGGCAGGAAAGCTGGCTACCCTCAAGTTTCTGCTAGCACCCCAGCTGGGGCCCCTTATTCTGCCCCCTGGGGCCTCCAATAGGGCCCTCTAGTTGCCTGGACCCGCCATCAAAGTCCTAGTAAGTAACCAAGGAAGCCCAGGCTCCTCCTCATCAGCCCCAAGTCTCTCTTCCTCCTTCCAAGCAAGTGCCAGCGTAGCCCATGCTGAGCCAAGGGGAGACAGAGGAGAAGTTACCTGCAAATGCCGCTTTCCAGAATGGACCTGGTGGGTTCTGTTCACCTTGGCAACACATCTGGCTGTTCCAGCCACCGGCCAGGGCCCAAGGCTGGTAACTGTCCACAGGAAGCAGAGGGTCGTGGCGAGGCTCCCCCGGGGCTCCCAGGGTCTGCACCACACTCACATCCAGGTAACTGGCCATTGGCTGGTAAGGTCCCGGGTAGCCCGGATAGAAGGCAAACTCGGTGGGACGGCTGGGATACTCCTCCCCAGGTGCAGGAGTTTCGGAAGGGTAGGAAGCCAGGGTGGCCGTCTGGGCACAGGGTTTCAGTGAGCTCCTGGACACTCGGCAAGAGTAGTACCCGCCTCCAAAGTAGCCATAAGGCACAGGAGCTGGAGATGCCCCCTGGGGCACCCCAGGACAAGGGTGGCACTGCTTTGGTGGTTCTGCAGAGCCTGGCAGATCCAAGGTGCCATAGTTGACAGTGGGCATCAGCGTCGGAGCTGCGGGGTGGCTAGCCAGTGGGGAGGAGTGGGCGACTAGATTCCGACCCCCTCCGGCTCCCAGCAAGCCTTCGATATCCTTGGCCCCGTCCAAGGTGGCATAATTGCCCGGCTCCATGGGGCCAATGATCGGCTCATGGGGAGCCGAGGGTGGGGGTTCTAGGGGGCAGCAAGCTCTCTCTCCCCACCCAGGCCCAGGGAATCCTTAAGCGTTTTAAATCGCTCCCAGCTCGCTCGGCGCCTGCATTCGCCTGGCTGGGCCGTCTTGACGCAAGAGACGCAAGAGCCTGGGCACGAGCGCTGATTGGCTGTGGCCCGGGGGAGAGAGGCTCATAAAATCCACCCGCAGAAATTGCAGGGGGAGAAGGGACGGGGAACCCGGCTCCGCCTCCTCTCTTCTCTTTTCTCTCTCACTGCCTGTCTCTGTCTCTTTTTGTATGTGCGTCTCTGTCTGTCTTTCTCTCTGTGTGTACTGTGTCTCTGTCTTTGTCTATATGTCTCTCTCTGTGTGTCTCTGCTTCTGCCTGCTGTCTCTGGTCTCTGTCTCTGCCTTCTCTCTCTCTCTCTCTCTCTCTCTCTCTCTCTCTCTCTCTCTCTCTCTCTCTCTCTCTCTGCCTGGCTCTCTGTCTCCTGCTTCTGCGCTTTGGCAGGTTTAACGAGAGAATAAAAAGAGCTCTCCCAATAAAGTGTCCATCTCCTGGGGATGAGGGGAGTCGGGGGAAGGGCTGGGAGGCCACTTCGGGCTGCCTCAAAGGAGAACCCGGGAATGCTTCTGAGATGGGAATGAGAACTGTAGGCATCAGGGAGCTCTTTGCTTGGCATCTGGATACTAGCAACCCTAGCTCATCGTAGATACCCTTCCTGTCCCAAATACACTGCGCCCAGGGAGGTGCCTTCGAGGTCTGTCCCCCAAGGACCCTGCCTAGTCACAACACTGAAAGCCAAGGAGGCCCCAGTGGGGTGAGGCGGAGCCAAGGGGCGGGGGACTCGAAGGAGCGCTGAAAACGTGCAGTGCTTGGCCCAGGGAACGCAATGTCCGGACCTGAAAGGGAAATGGAGCCTCTCTATGTCTGGGAAGGGGGTCTGGATTCCCGTTTAAGGGTGGAGAAAGAGGCCAAGAGACACAGGCACACGGGGGGGGGGGGGGCTTTACTTGAAGGAATAGAGTCCGTGTGGAAAAGAGGAAGGGGGTAGGGAGAGAGGGAAAAGGAGAGAGGGAGAGAGGGGGGAGAGGGAGAGATTGACATTGACACATCACAAATGGGAAAGGGGGGGTCAAGATTGTATCCCTTTTTCTGTAATCTGCAGTCTGGGGAAGCTAAGGCTGGTTTAGTGGCCATGAATCACCTGTGGGAATCCTGGGTCCCAAGAATGCACAACCTTGGTCTGTGTGGGACTTTTATGCTCTTTGGTGCTGCACTATGGGCCAGAAAGTCCAGGAAACCGACCCTGGCCCCACCACACTTCCACACAATTGAGGGACTAGAAAGCTTTGGACCCCCTAGCTACCTCCTGCTGGCTTTAAATTTCCTTGGAAGTTAAAGAAGAGGAGGGAGAGTGAAGAGCCCCGACCACTGGAATTGTCCAGGCCCTCAGTTGGGCCATATTGTGCTGTAGATTTAAATGGCTTGTTTCACAAATCTGTCTTAAAGGGTTTTATTTTTCCTATATCCCTTCCATGTGAAATCTTCTTGTTTTCTAGTTTTCTAAAACTCTCAGCTTTCCCTTCATCCCTGCAGAAAATTTGAACTTTTCTATTCTACACTGAGGGTTTGGTTGTAATAAAGAACAGAACACCTTGGGCTTTGAGTGGGTTCAGACAAAGCCTGAACTTGAACTTGAATCATTTTGTGGGAAAGGGCCCATGAAAGCCAGAATTGAGGCCTGTAGTAAACTGCGTATCACCCTAACAAACATTGTTAATAATTGACACTAAGCACAAACATCTCCACCGATTTTTATCACATTTGAAAATATGGAAAGAAAGGAAAAAAAAAAAGAGGAAGGTGTCTCTTCACTGCTTCCCAGAGCCCCATCCAGGTTGTTGTTTACTCGATCAGGATCAGGAAGGGCAGAAATACCAGGATTTCCCCCTAAAGACGTAGAACTTTTCAGTTCTTGGCGTTTGGTAGACAGAGACACCTATATGCTGGGATGTAGAGCTGTGGTGGCATTCACTTTTGATTCCAGCACCAGGGAGGCAGAGGAAGGACTTTTGAGACCTAGCCTGCTCTACAGAAAGAGTTTCAGGACAGCCAGGGCTACACGGAGAAATCCTGTCCTTGGTGGGGAGGAAAGCTGTGTGTAATTTTATTTATGCTGATACAGCATGAGTGGCTTTAAAATGTTTTTAATCAAAATCATTTGACAAAACAACACTTCTGGGCATAAAGGAAAATGTATATCCATCATGGGGTATGTTCTAGTACGTTCTCCTGTAGCTCACTGAAACTGCATTGATACCCAGAAGATTTGCATGGGTCCTGGGATACATGCAAATTCTCACAGTATTTTATGCCACAGACTGGCCTCAAACTCCCTTTGTAGCTGAAGATTTCACTGAAATTCTGATCCTCCTGCATCCCCCTCCCAAGTGCTGCTGGAATGAAAGAAACAAACTCCAGTCTTGTCTTCTCTTGTCTTGTCTTTTCTTTTTCCCTCTCAGTACTCAGAATTGAACCCAGAGCATCACACATGTCAGATAAGTGGTCTACAAATGAACTATGTCCCCACTGGTCCCCACTTATAGAAAGAAAAAAAAAGTAATCGTGGTGTCATATACTAGGTCTACCGAAGCGAAGCGTTATCCATAGACGTTCAAAACTGGAAGCAAGTCAGATTCTAGCGAGAGTGAGATAGGCAGAGAAATCAAGCTGGAATTAAACATCGCGATTAAAACCCAGCAAACCACTGCTAAATTCTACCTGAATGAGTTATCCTTATCTGCTGGTGAAAGAAGCCAGGTATAAAAGACTATGTCTGTATGATTCCGTGTCTACATAGTCCAAGAGCTTTTGGATAGTCAAAATAGAAAGGAGCCAAAGGAGAGAAGTAGTTAAGAGACCTTCTAAGGCCCTAGAAATGTTATCTCAACATGGACGCTGGTTATGTGGGTATATTCAATTTGTTAAGACCCTGTATGCTTAGGATTCCTGCATTTGTTCCCACACACCCACACCCACACACCCACCAGTTGTAACTCAATTTAGGAAGAACAATAATTAAACAACAACAATTTCTAGCAGTCGCCTGGCATGTGCGAGGCCCTGGGTTCTATTTATAATGTACTGGGAGAAAGAAAATCACAGCAACAATGGCTACAACTGAGCTTTTTGGAGGTAAAATGCTTATATAAACATACACAGAAGAAGGTCTGCAGAGAAGACTCCTTACAGAATGGGAGCTAACCACCTTAAACTTTCACACTCACCAGCTGTGCTAGGAGCTCCCTCCAGATCAGACGTTTTCAACATAAATAGTACTAATAATTTGGTTTTGTTCCCTCAGAAATTTATTCGATATGTATTCTATCCCAGGGAACAGTATCTAGGTATTACATTTATTAGCATGTGAGCTAGGCTCCTATTACCTTTGCATGTTCATATATGTGAGTGCCTCTGTTGTGTGACTTGCCCCAGATCTCAACTGGATTCTGGATTCGAATATGGGATTTGGCCTCCTTCTCTCTAAAACGATGCTAATAATTCTTACCTTACAGGAATGCTAGGGCTATGTAATGAGATTTTGCATATGAAAGCATTTTGCAAACTGAACAAATGTGACTTCAGTTTGTGTTCCTGTATGTGTACGTGAATGATAAAATTATTTGCTTTTATCTAAAACGAAGAACTGTCCTAGAACATGCGGATTCACTTCTTCCTAGCCTAGGACCCTGGGTCCCACACAGAAACTGAGAGTCCTCCCTGGGACTCTGCGGGAGTTCAGCTCCCAAACCTCTTCCCAATCCAAGGTGCTCTGGTCTCCCCAATAGTGACCCCAATCCTTTCTCCAGCTTCAAGGAATTCTTTGTGTCCCGCTGGGAGCCTCCTGTTAGACCCACCGGGAGGAGTCTGTAGCCTTAGAGACCCCCTTTAGTGACCCAGCCAAATGCACTGAAAGCCTCAGCATGCTCCTTTACATACCCGCCAGACACTTCCAGGAAGGTCAAGGCCAAGTTGAAAGTTAAGAGTCTGTTTACCTCCCTGGATCCCATTCAGCGCAGCCCCGCAGACCGCCTGTGACCTTTACAGCCTTGCCTTTGAGCGAGGCCGACCCGCCCCCAGGGGTTCCGGCCACGGGGACTTGGCACCTCGGTGTCAGCTCCCGCCCCACCTCGGGCTTAGGAGGGAGGGGACCAGACGAGCCCACCCGCTCCACTTAGGGGTATTTGTTACATTTTACTTTATTTTATTGTAAAGTGAGAACTCGCCCTCTTTATCCTAAGTGGAACAGTGTGAGTGTATGTCGTGGCAATGATGGCGGCCCTCAGGTCGGTGGTGACAATAATGATTTATTCGCAGCGGGGCCGGGGACACTTCCTTCTCCGAAAAGACCGTGGTTTGCCGGACCCATAGGACTGCATGCGCCCCCGGCTGAACTTTGTGTGGTCGCCTCTCTTCTCTCGGCTTCCTGAAAATGACCCGGTCTTCGTTGTGTTTTGCTTTCTTTCTCTTTTCTTCAGACTGTTTTCCCTGTCTTTAGTCTTTTGTGAGCTTTCTTTTATGTTTGAGTTTCTTTTTCTGTCTTGCCTAAGATTTTAGATATCTCGATTGCATATTCTTTTCTCTGCTTCTTTCTTTTTCTCTTTATTCCTTGCATTCTAGTGCCCGTGTCTTTGAATCTATTCTTTTCCCTTTTTGTTTCCCTTTTTGTTTGACACTTGCTCTATTATTTCTTTTGTTCTTTTTGCCCTCATTCCCCTCCCTCTTTTCTTTCTTCTGTTTCTTTTTACTCCCTTTCTCCAGAATACACACATTTTTTCCTCTTCTGCCCTCTTGCCCAGTTTCTCATTATTCTTTTCTGAAGTCTGGGAAGGCCTGCTGCACTGTGGCGGCTGAAGCCTGAGATTGGAAAGAGCTGTCAGCCAGGGCAGAAAAGACCTGGTTACAGGTCTGGAAGCCCGGTGTGGGGCAAGAACATCTCTCCCATGGCTGCCTTAAAATGAAGATGGTCCAGGCCCAGATAGAGGCATGGCCGGCTTAGTCAGAAGGCCTCCTTAGCTTCCCAGCCTGAGCAGCCCTGCACCATCCTCTTGGGGCAAGATGAAAAGAAGACTCTAGAAGAGAGGCTAGTTGCTGCAAGATCTCTCTCTCAGAGGGCTCTAGACCCTGGAGCGCTTAGCCAAGCCAGTGAACCTATGAGTGGAGTCAAAGGCAGACAGAGAAACAACGAAGGGGCCACAGGCAGTGACCAAATGCCTCTGCTCCTGGGACTGTGGGCAACCACACCAGCTATTTAAGCTGAATAGGAAGACTGGCTGTTGTATCCTCCACTTCCCCAATCTCCAGTCCCCAAATTCCTCCTCCAGCCCCTGACTTTGCAAGGGTCAAAGCTCAGATACCCAACCCTAGCATTCAGCTCGGATCTGACCCAAAAACCATTGGGAATTCTGAGTCTAGATAGTCCTGCAAAACATTACAAGACTCGGGCAAGTCCCTGCTCTAGTGGCCAGCGTGTTAGCGCATTGGGCGAGCCTCAGACCCATCCCTCAGGCTCCTGGCTCAGCTTCCCTACGCCCACTGTGTGAAAGGGAATGGTTGGGATATCTCTGCTTCCCTTCGAGTTCCCAGCAGGGCTAACTCAGGGCAAAGAGTAGGGGCAAAGGGACACCAGGGAAAAGCATCTAGAAGAAAGGGTTGTGTTGTGGAGGAAGCCCACAGAAGGGGGAAGAGAAGGGTCATGAGATTGCCACTGCTTCTGATTTGTATCTATTTGTATCTGTGTTTGGACCAAAGGAGTCAAGTTCTGGCCGGCGAAACCTTGGTGGAGCAAGTCACCCTGGATGGCACTTCCGCGATGCAAATGCCTCAGAAGTCCATGAAAGATTCCAAATGGACATTGGAAATTCACCTCCCTAAGCTTCACTCTGGTTCCCTGAGAAGCTCTTGAGAGCCTCAACTCAGACAAGAGAGGCAGGGCAAGACTTTTAAAGGGGGAGACCCTTGATCAGTATCTTTGGGCTTTGTAGCAACCTCTAGGAGCCTGGGTTTCTGTTTCAAATCTTGGGGTCTCTGACTGAGCTCTGGAATGAGGCCTCTTTTAAAAAGGAAGTGCGTACAAATTCACACACACAAAAAAAAGACAGACTCACCCACCCACCGCCTTGCCCCCCCCTTCCACCACTAGAGAATGTGGTCTTTGTTAGTAGTGACAGTAGACGTCTACTCTCAAGGCTCCTGGAATAGACCCTCTCTCCTGTTAGAGAGAAAGGCTGAACTCTTAAATCATGAGGTGTGTTCTAAATCCACAGGATTTCACCCATGCAGCCTAAAAAAAGAAATGCAGATTTGAGGCTTGGGGCTCTGGAGGCCAGAAGGGATAGCAGATTTTTATTTCTTGTTCTAATCCCTATACCTCCCTTGCCAAGGGTAGCCCATCTCTCTCCTTTCTGTCCCCATTCCAAATTGCAAAGTCTTGCCCCCTTTTCCTCTCACTAAATTATTTATTCCAAAAAGCAAAGCTGAAAGAGCAGGAGCTGGAAGAGGAAAAAAGCAGGCATGTCACAGACACACACACATACTCTCTCTCTCTCTCTCTCTCTCTCTCTCTCTCTCTCTCTCTCTCTCTCTCTCTCTCTCTCATATATACACACACACACACATACTCTCTCTCTCTCTCTCTCTCATACACACACACACACACACACACACACACACACACGGAGGGGAGGAGTATAGTTCAACCCTATTGAGTCCTATCCTCTTTGTCCCTCAAGGGCTCCTGTCCTTGAAAATCAAAAAAGCTTAAGTCCTGGGTACTCTAAACACTTAAAACTAACTCCTTGCTTCCGAGATTGAAAGCCACCTCACCCCTTCACCGTCTGAACCTCAGTCCCAGCTTGATGTTAATATTGGGCACTTCCTGGTTACTGCCCTGGGAACCATGACCTGGGGGAAAGTCCATGCCAGTCAGGTCTCCAAGGTTCTGGCCCAGATTCACTTCAGATGTTGACCCAGGAGACTGGAGGAGCCGGGGATGACCAGCTGTAGCCTGCCTGTATGAATTCTACCAGTCTAAAGCTGGCATTTGGGCCATACCCACAAAAGCTCTCATCCAAGCAGAATTTGGGATTGGAACAGAGTTCATAGCTTCTCTTGGCTCTGGATTATAATTATGTAAACTTAAACTAATATGCCTCCTCCTCCTAAATCTAAGAGTTCCTAGAGAAAAAGGAGAAACATTTGTCTCTTTAAATTGGAAAATCACACACAATTCCCCTCTCCCCCTTTGGCCTTGTGTTGTCCATGATTGGAAGTGATTTCAATTATTGATGCCAAAAACCATTCCTTCAGACACTGACTGCCTTTTCCCTTAAGTGACTGGGGTGGAGCTTAAATGACTTGGTCAGAGATTCTGATCTTGGGTGCTACCACAGGGAAATGCCAACAGGGTTCAGGGAGCTAGACATTTAGAAGTATAGAAAGTTTTGTCTGAGAAATTACTACTTAGCACTGTCTCTAACTAATGAATGTGGAGCTCTCTTCTCTTGAACAAGAGGAAACTCCAAATTCTTCAGCTACACAAACTAGACAATTGGGAAAAGAATTAATCCTTAACTATGATCCAGTTCTCTACAGCCAAATGCTCATGTGACTGGGTAGCAAATGCCTTGAATCAGGGGGGGGGGGGGGAGCTGCCTTGCCCAAATAGAAAAGAATAGATCATGGATAACCAGTGGCTACTTGTGAGGTTCCAGGCATCTCTGAGCTCTCATAGTTGGGGTGAAAGAAGCAATGAAGAAGACAGGGGCTTAAGGAGTTTCCAGGGTTGCTCTGGGTATGAATTCAAAACACATAGGTGCCATGGGACTGGAATATAGAAGTTTAAAAGTTCAGTATAATTTTTTCAGTCCCGGCCCCATGTCCACTGGGTCTCAGGGAGGCAACTGTTGATCACAGCCCCACCTCCTACCAGATT